>NW_006921841.1:1707317-1719313 GCF_000298275.1 Orycteropus afer afer | reverse complement strand
TGCCTCGGAAACCCAAGGAGGGGTCGCTATGAGTCGGGGCTGACTCAATGGCAAACAACAACAACAAAGTTTTATTGTGTGTATTTTCACCGAAAAAAAAAAAAAAGTAAATGGAAGGGGAAAAAGGGAAGAATATGTGTAAAGCAATCTATGAATGAAGAAGATTAGTTGTGATGGGAAGGAAAGAGAATGGGGTAATGCAGAGTTGAAGAAGGGATTGTCTCTATTTGTTTGTTTGTTTGTTTAATTTGTTAATGAATGGAAGACACTTGAGTATGTTTGTGTATTGAGGAAGCCAGTAATAAAGATGCCAGGGAGAGGGGACAATTGATAAGACAGTTCCTTAAAGAGGGAGGATTAATCTGGGAGAAAAGTTACTCTATAGGCTGAGACAGGAAGAAAGAATGTAAGAGTAGGTAGAATGAAATTAAATTTGCAGAGGTGAGAGGAAGGCAACTGAGAGAATCCATGCCAGCTGGCCTCTTCTAGAATATCTATACAAGTAATTTATATATTCTTCTTCAAAATGGTATAGATTTTAGATATAGAGCCATTTTACTTCCATATCCTATACAGCACATTTTATTGCTACTTCTCACAAATATAGATGTTTATGAAAAACATCATATTCTGAAAATTTCCCTAAAGTAGGCAAATCATAATTTTCTATACTTTAGAATAATAATCTCTTAAATGTGTACATCTGTTTTTAGATTACCAAGCACTCTTATATATTATCTACTTATATGTTATCTATTTATATCTCTTAGGAGCGCTGGTGGCACAGTGCCTAAGGCATTTGACTCCTAACCAGAAGGCTGGAGGTTCAAACCCACCAACTACTCCTCGGAAGGAAGGTTGGGCAATCTACTTCTGTAGAGATACCGCCTCGGAAACCCAAGGAGGGGTTGCTAGGAGTCGAATCAACTTGATGGCAGTGAGTTTGGTTTTTTAATTTATATCTCACCAAAGCCCTGCGAAGTAAGTATTTCTTCAGAGTGGTTAAATGACTTGCTTAAGGCCACTTTATTTAAAAACAAAACCAAAAAAAAAAAAAAAAAGAGAAGAAGAAGAAAAACCCAGGCCTTTTTATTTTAAATCTGGTGTTCTTTCTTGTTTTATTTTGGCTGAATGACTTGAATTCTTTAGTGTGTAGAAAAATTGCACATATTGGCCATCAACATATTTTAAAGGAGTACAGTGCTGTGTATTCCTGCCAAATACCAAGGCAGTAAGAACACATGTGTAGAGTCTAGAACATAAGTTCCATAAGGGCAGACACTATGCTTTCTGGATCACCATTGGTCCTACAGGGCTCAGGACAGTGCAAAGTATATTATATGTTTATAATAATTATTTATAAATCCTAAGCAGTCATTAGGATTCATTTGGACTCAGATATTTCTGATATAAACAATATTTTTTACAATCCTTAAATTACATTTTTTGTGTATTTTTATTTTCAAAGTTGTTTTTAGGAATAACTCAACCAAGATGCTATGGATAAATCAAATCAAGTTTTCTAAATAACATTATAAATACAACAAAGTAATTTTAAATATTCCATGTGTTATAATCAAACTATAAGATTTTCACTTTGACCACTAGTCCTCTTCCTAAATCAGAATGCTGTTGTTGGTTTTTGTCAATACCAGCCCATTGCGATCCAGTGTGACAGAATAGAACTGCCCCCAAGAGTTATCTTGGATGCAATCTTTTTTATTTTTATTTTTTTCTTTTCTAGTAATTAACTGTTACCTTTCCTTTTTTCTTCTGTTTTTTCCTGATTTTTTTTTAACTTTTTATTGTGATTTGGATAGAAGTTTACAGAGCAAATTTATTTTCCATTCAACAGTTCATACACATTTTCTTTTGTGACATTGATTGTAATCCCCACAATGCACAGCTCTCTTTGCACTTCTTTCCTGTGGTTACCTTTTCCCTGTGTTCTTCTTTCACCTGCATTCCTGCCCTCTGTGCAAATAGGATCCTTCAGATCTCCCAAGGTTGATTGTTCTACGGAGTGCACCTACCTGGTATAATTGTTCATCTCATAGGCCTGTCTATTGTTTACCTGAAAGTTAAGCCATGGGGGTGAATTCAATTCCAGGCCTGAAGGGTGACTAGGAAACAGTCTCGGGGGTTTCACATGTCACTATCAGACCAGTAAACCTGATCTATTTTATAATTTTGAGTTTTTTTCCACATTTTTATCCTATTCCAGGATCTCCAATTTTGATACCTTTCTGAGAGGTCAACAGAGGAGTGGGGCACCATCTAGTTCTGGTCTCAGGGTCAGGTAGGCTGAGGTTCCCTGTTATTGGCCTGCTATTCCCTTGGACTAATTCTTTCCCTACATCTTTGATTTTCTTTATTCTTCTTTGCTCTAGATGAAGAGACAGCAATTGTTGCATCATAGATAGCTGCACAAGCTCTTTTATTTATTTATTTAATTTTTATTGTGATTTGGGTGAAAGTTTATAGACCAAATTCATTTTCCATACAGCAGTTCATACACATTTTGTTTTATGACACTGACTGTAATTCCCCACAAAGTAACAGCTCTCTTTGCACTTCCTCCCTATAGTTACCTCTTTCCTATGTCCTTCCCTCCCATGCACTCCTACCTCCTGAGCTATATCCCTGTGCAAATGCTGCCCTTCTGTTCTCCCATGATTGATCGCTCCAGTGAACATTACCTGTTGTAAATGTTTACCCCATATGCCTGTCTGTTGTTTAGCTGGAAGCCACAGGAATGAGTTCAGATCTAGACCTGAAGGGTAACTAGAGGCCATAGGCTCAGGCGTCTCACCAGGCTCTATCAGACCAGTAAACTTGATTTGGAGTGGTGTTCCACTTTGTTCTACCACTCTGTCCAGGATCTCCTGCACTGATCCCTTTCCGAGTGGTTGACAGTGCTAGTCGTGCACCATTTAGTTCTTCTAAATGAAGAATATGGTCATATAGGCTGAGGATCACATGGTCTACTAGTCCCTTGGACTAATTGTTTCTATGCGTCTCTGGTTTTCTTCATTTTTCTTTGCTCTGGATGTGGAAAACCCATCATTGCCCCTAGATGGATGCTTGCAAGCTTTTAAAACCCCAGTCGCTACTCACCAAAGTAGGATGCAGAACAAAGTTTTTGTGTAATATTTTATGCCAATTGAGCTTGATGTCCCTTGCAACCATGGTCCCAAGCCCATAGGTCCAACTTCTTGCTCCCTCAGAGTAGCTGGCTGTGGCCAAGAAGCCACCACAACTTTACCCCTTGTTTGCTATACTATACACCTGGATATTCTTATAGCACATACAAATACACAGGTAAAAACATCATCTGCCAATGCTATATATGGTCACAGGCACACTCCCCCCTGCCTAGACATACCTGATCATTCTACCTGTCTACCTATCTATCCACCCATAGATCAATGCTTGCCATCACTGACAACTCAGTATTATACATGCAAAAGGGTTCATCTTTGTTGTCTATACCTTCTGTGTACCTCTCTCTGTCTTTCTCTTCTTCAGTGTCACCTTGTTGATCACTCACTTTTGATACATTCCCCTTCCTTTCACCCAAATCAATACCTATCTAGCAGTGTTCCCTGGTAACCAACAAAGAAAGCTTCCTTCCATATATAAACCTTTGCTTGACTTTATACAAAGTGAACTAATACAATATTTGTCCTTCTGAAAAATATGAAAGGCTTGACAAATTTGTGTGTCATCCTCGTGCAGGGGCCATGTTAATCTTCTCTGTATCATTCCAATTTTAGTATATGTGCTGCCAAAGAGAGCATGCCACTCACAAGCTTTTAAGATAGGTCACCACTCACCAAAGTAGAATGTAGAATAATATTTTTGTGTAGTACGTTATGCCAATTGAGCTTGATGTCCCCAGTGACCCTAGTCCTGACCCTGCAGACCCAGAAACTCACTCCTTCAAGGTGGTTGGTTGTGGCTAAGAAATTATCATAATTTTGCCCTCTGTTGGCTCTATTACATATATGGACATTTTTATCACACATACAAATATGTATGTAGAAATATCATCTACCAAACCTATACATGGTCATAGGTATATTCTGTTTCGCCTACTCATATCTGATCATCTTGCCTATCTATCTATGTGTCCACCTACAGATTAATGTTTGTTATTACTGATAATGCAGTATTCTGTATGTATTTACCTTTGTTGTCTGTACCTCTTGTGCAGTTCTCCATGTCTTCCTTTTCCTTAATGTTATTATCATCACCTACTGTTCTAGTGCTCCTCTGACAAAAATATACCACAGAGGGCATGGCTTGAACAAACAGGAGCTTATTCTCTTACAGTGTGGAGGCTTTCAGTCCAAGTTCAAAGTGCCAGGCTCTAGGGGCTGGGTGAAAGCCCCTCAACCTTGGGCTTCAGCTCTGTCTCCTGTTCCCAGCCCACTGAAGCTGGAGGCTTTTCTTCACTCAGACAGCTGGATGCTGAGGCTGACAAGCCCAAGGCTGACAAGCTCAAGGCTGACAAGTAAAAAGGCACAGCCCCAATATTACCAAACCACATTGCAGGCCATTAATTCAAGTCCATGGAAAGTCCCAAGGTCTGAAGAGCATGGCAGGCTGCTGAATGACAACACAGCTACATGCAGGGTTCAAGCATGACCATTTCCAAAGCTGCTGCTTATATACGGGAAGCAGACCACATCCCTAAAGCAGCTATTCAGCTGCTTGTGGTAGATCCCACCATGGAGTTGATTGCCAATCTCATCAAGGGGAATAACTACCACCAGCTGCCCAGCCACTCCATGAGGCCCAACCAAGTTGACATACAACTTTAACTACCACACCTACTTTTGGTATATTGCATTTCCCTTCACCCAAATCAATACATATCTCTTAACTAGCTAACAATTTTCCCTCCTGTCCTCTCCAATCCCTGATAAACCTTCCCTTGACTTTTTATAATAGTGGACTTATAGAATATTTGTCCTTCTGTGATGGACTTATTTCACTCAGCATAATGTCACTCAAGTTCATCCAGGTTACAAGGTGTTTCACGGATTCTTCATTATTTTTTAATATCTCATAGTATTCCTTTGTGTGTATGTACCATTTATATATCGATAGGCACTTAGGTTTTTTCCATCTCTTTGCTGTTGTGAATAGTGCTGTGATGAATGTGGGTGCATATTATACACACACACACACACACACATATGCACATATTTGTGCCCTGGCTGTCATTCTTGAGGATATATACCAAGTCTGTCAGTTGGTTGTACTATGGTGTCTTGTATGTTGCTATGAGGCTGGAGGCTATGCCACTGGCTTTTGAATATCAGCAGGGTCACTCATGGTGGACAGGTTTCAGCAGAGCTTCCAGACTAAGACACACTGGGAAGAAGGACAAGGCCATCCATTTCTGAAAAAATTGGCCACTGAAAACCTTATGAATAGCAGTGAAACACTGTCTAATATATTACTGGAAAACTTTATGAATAGCAGTGATACCTTGTCTTATATAGTACCAGAAGATGAGCCCTTCAGGTTAGAAGGCATTCAAAATACAACTGGTGAAGAGCCGCCTCCTCAAAGTAGAGTTGACCTTAATGATGTGGATGGAGTACTGCTTTCAGGACTTTCACTTGGTGATGGGGCGTGACTCAAACTGAGAAGAAACAGCTGCAAATATTCATTAATAATCAGAAAATGGAATGTACGAATCTAGGAAAATTGGAAGTTATAAAAAATGAAATAGAACACATAAGGATTCATATCCCAGGCATTAGTGAGCAGAAATTGACTGATATTGGCCATTTTGAATCAGACAATCATATGCTAGAATAACAAATTGAAGAGGAGTAGTTTCACATCCATTATCAAAAAGAATGTTTTAAGATCTATCCTGAAGTACAATGCTGTCAGGGATAGGACGATAGCCATACACTTACAAGGGACCCAGTTAAAACTACTATTATTCACATTTATGCACCAATCATTAAGCCAAAGATAATGAAATTAAAGATTTTTACCAACTTCTGCAGTCTGAAATTGACCAAACATCAATCAAGATGTATTGATAACTACTGTTGATTGGAATGCAAAAGTTGGAAAAAAAGAAGAAGCTTTGGTAGTTGGAAAATATGGTCTTTGTAATAGAAATGACTCTGGAGATTGCATATTAGAATTTTGCAAGACAGATGACTTATTCATTACAAATATCTTTTTTTAACAACATCATCAGTAGCTATGCACATGGATCTCACCAGATGGAATACAAAGAAATCATATAGACCACATCTGTGGAAAGAGGAGATGGAGAGGCTCAGTATCATCAGTCAAAACAAGGCCAGGAGCTGACTATGGAACAGACCATCAATTGCTCATATGTAAGTTCAAATGGAAGCTAAAGGAAATTAATACAACTCCATGAGAGCTAAAATACGACCTTGATTATATCCCATCTGAATGTAGAGACCATCTGATTTGATGCAATGAACACCAATGACTGTAAACCAGAGGAATTGTGGGATGACATCAAAAACATCATCTATGAAGAAAGAAATAGGTTTTTAAAAAGACAGGAAAGGAAGAAAAGACCAAAATGGATGTCATAAGAGACTCTGAAACTTGCCCTTGAATGGAGAGTAGCTAAAGTGAAAGGTAGAAATGCTGAAATAAAAGAACTGAACAGAAGATTTCAACGGGCAGATGGAGTAGACAAAACAAAGCATTATAATGAAATGTGTGCAGACCTGGAGTTATAAAACCAAAAGGGAAGAATATGTTTGGCATTTCTCAAGCTGAAAATACTTAAAAAATTTAAGACTCAAGTTGTAATATTGAAGGATTCTGTGGGCAATATAGCTCCAATAGTTTTCTTGCTGAGTCTCTGGGATTTTCTATGTATAGGATCATATCGTCTACAAATAGGGATAGTTTTACTTCTTCTTTGCCAATCTGGGTGCCTTTTATTTTTCTTTCTTGCCTTATTGACCTGGCTAGGACTTCCAATACAAAGTTAAATAGAAGTGGTGATAGAAGACATCTTTGTCCAGTTCACATTCACAAGGGGAATGCTTTACGTCTCTCACCACTGAGAAAAATATTAGCTGTTGGTTTTGCGTGTTGTTGTTGTTGTGTGCCTTCGAGTCAGACCCGACTCATAGTGACCCCTCCTTGGGTTTCCGAGGCAGTATCACTACGGAAGTAGGATTGCCCAACCTGCCTTCAGAGGAGTGGCTGGTGAGTTTGAACTGTCAGCCTTCTGATTAGCAGTCAAGTGCCTTACGCACTATGCTACCAGAGCTCCTGGTTTTGCATGTTGTTGTTGTTGTTGTTATGTGCCGTCGAGTCGGACTTGACTCATAGCAACCCCTCCTTGGGTTTCCGAGGCAGTATCACTACGGAAGTAGATTGCCCCATCTTCCTCCCGAGGAGTGGCTGGTGGGTTTGAACCGCCAGCCTTCTGGTTACCAGTAAAGTGCCCTTTGGCACTACACTACCAGAGCTCCTCTATTTATACTCTTGTTAGTTTATTTTACTTTAGATGCTTCTATAGCTGGGTTGGTTTCTGGGTTACATTGTCATGTGTGTTAATCATTGGTTGTTGTCTGCTGTTGTTGGTTCTCCGTCCAAGGACTCTATTTAGCATTTCTTGTTCTTGTTGTTTCAAATACCCTTAATTTCTGTTTATCTGGAAATGTCCTAATATTGCCATCATATTTGAGGGACAATTTTGTTGGGTATATAATTCTTGGTTGGCAATTTTTTTTCTTTCAGGATTTTATATATGTCATCCATTTTCCTTCTCACCTGCATGGTTTCTGCCAAGAAATCAGAGCTTAGTCTTACTGGTTTGCCTCTGTAGGTAACTTTTTGTTTTTCCTGTGCTGCTTTCAGGATTCTTTCTTTGTATTTCAGTTTGGGAAGTTTGGTTATGATATGTCTTTGTGATTTTCTTTCGGCCTCGTTTGTGGTTCATCGAACTTCTTGAATGCATATCTTCTCATCTTTCATCATATTAGGGAAGCTCTCTTCCAACAAATCTTTGACAACTTTCTCTGTGGTTCTATCTGTCTCTTCCTCTTCTGGAATTCCAATCACATATAAGTCATACCTTTTGATAGTTTCCCACATAAATCTTAGGCTTTCTTCTTCTTCTTTTTAAACTTTTGTTCTTTTTTCTGACTGTTCCCTTAATGAAGTAGAATTGAAAGATTTGTCTTTAATCTCACTAATTCTTTTATTTATTCAATTCTATTCCTCTGCCCTTTTAGTGTGTTATCTGTTTCTAAGATCTTAGTATTAATCATCTGGATTTCTATTTGCTGTTTTTGTATGGTTTCTAATTTTTCTTTTATTTTATCAGTCTGTTCTTGTACTATTTTCCTAAATTATTCTAGAGTTTTATGTGTATTTTCTTTGATTTTGTCAGTGTTTTCCTTGATCTTTCTCTCCATCCATTGAAGGTATGTAAATATAATTCTTTTGAATTCTTAATTAGGTAGTTCTAATGCCATTTCTTCTTCAGGGAGGTCTTCTGGCTCTGTACTGTGGTCCCTTGTTCGTACTACTTTATCTTGCTTCTTTACGTGAACTGGAATTGTCAGTCGTTTCCAAAACATTGTGAGATCATTATACTTATATTTAATTGGTGATTGTATGTTGTGATTCACTCAGGGTTTTGTTGTTGTTTTGTTTTGTTTTTATATATCTGAGCTAGTGGGGCTGGTGTGCTACTCTGTTTGCTAGTTTAGCAACATTTAGGCACTCACCACCTGTCTTCTGATGGGCGTGATAGAAAATGAGAATGTGTGCACAGATATCTGTTGACTGTTCATGTAAAACAGTTGAAGACAAGCTGGGCTGGTACTGGCCACCATCTATCATTGGTGCAGAAGCAAGTGGTGGACCTTGCTCAGTGGGTGGGTGCAAGAGAAGTGCTGAGTCATGTGGGTGCAGTTGCTATCTCCTGCCAGTTGGTACCAAAAAAAGAAAAAGAAAACAACACCAAAAATAAAAAAAAAAAAAGAACAAAAAACACAAACAGCAAAAACAAATAACATCAACTAGAAAAGAAAAAAATTCAGTAATGAAAAGAAAGTCAAATATATATATATATGTGTATATATATATATATGTGTGTGTGTGCTTGTGTATGTAGAGGTGAAAAAAGAAAAGAGAGCAAGAGAAAAAGAATAGAAAAGCAAAGCATGGGATGAAAACACAAAAAAAAGAAAAGAAGATAAGAAAAAAGAAGAAGGCAGCAACCAGGAAAAGGAAAAAAACAAAGAACCAGAAAAGGAGAAGAAAAAAAGAAGAAGAAGAAGTAAGGAGGGAAAAAAAATCTAATAATTAAAACAACAACAAAAAAAGAAAACTGGGGAAGCAGGGCACCCAAGCGGTGTTCCTGCTGGCCATTCAGGTCCTGAGGAGCAGGACACCTAGACCGGGCACTAGTTTCTGCCTACCCAGAAGGCAACTGAGGGTAGGGTACCTTATCCCACATGAGTTCCTGCTGACCCCGAAAATGTCTGGGGGCAGGGCGGCCGGGCCAGAAAAAATTCCTGCCTATCCAAATGGCTGGGAGCAAGGTTTCTGGTTCTAGAAGGAATTTCTGCCAGCCCAAAATGGAGTTGAAGACAAGGCATCTGGTCCCAGAAAATGTTCTTGTTATCCCAAAAGGCAGCTGGGCAGGGGTCCTTTGCTCCCAGAAAAAGGTCCTGCCATCCAAAAAGGCAACTGGGTATAGGGTGCCTAGTCCCAGAAAAAGTTCCTGCCAGTCCAAAAGGTGGCTGGCAGTAGGATGGCTGATCTTGGAACAAATTCCTGTCTACCCAGAAGGCCAGGGTGACTGATCCCAGACAAATTCCTGCTAGCCCAGAAGGTAGCTGGGGGCAGGGTGCCTGGATTCAGAGGGAGTTCATGCTAGCCCAAAAAGCAGCTATGGACAGGGTGTCTGATCCCATATAAAATTCCTGCTGTCTCAAAAGGCAACTAACTGGGTGCAGAGTCCCATTCCCAGGAAAAGTTTCTACCACCCTGAAAGGCAGCTGGGTATAGGATGCCTGGTCTCAGAAAAAAGTTCCTACTGGCCTAAAAGATGACTGAGAAAAGGGCACCTAGTTCTAGGACTAGTTCCTCCCTGTCCAGAAGGCACCTAGTGGCAGGATGCTTTGTCCAGGATGGAATTTCTGCCAGTCCAGAAGGTGAGTGGGGATGAGAGTGGGGGATGGCCACACCTCTGTTCACCAGGAGGGTGTGGGGTACCAGGGGAACAAGGGAAATATCACATCTTTCTGGTCATCAGCCACCAGTGTGGTTTCCCATGCAGTCCTCAGCAACCAGAGCCAATGATTAGGTTGCTGCCTGCATCGGAATGTCACTTGCAAATATTTAAAATGGCTGAACCATCAGGCTGGTCAACAGACCACAGCTCCATCTGTCTCCTTATTCACTATTTTTATTCATTGTCTTCTCTTAGTCAGTATTCAATCCACTCCTTTACCTTTTCTTCAAAGCTCAGAGTTTCAGGATTATCTTCTATTTCTGTTTCAGTTGGTTCTCACTTCTTTGTTATAGAGCACGGTAGTTAAGATTGTGTGGCAACTAGGTTGGGCTGTGATTTTTAGCAGCTGGATATAGTTATTCCCTATGATGAGATTGGATGTGGTGTAATTACCTCCATGGTGAAATCTGCTGAGAGCAGTTAATCAGTTGAAGGAGGGTTGCCTTTGGAATGTGGCCTGCTTTCAATATATTTAGAAGGGATCCTGAATTCGGGTCAGTCTTCTCCAGTTCATGCCTTGAACCAGTGGCCTGTCTTGTTTCCTGCAGATTTTGGGATTGTGGCCTTCATAGCATATGAGCCAACAATCTGACATTTTGCCTGCTGATCTTGGATTCATCAGCCTCAGAAGCCAGCAGCTATGTGAGTCAGGAGAAGCTTTCTGCTTGCTCCAGTAGGCTTGGAAGACAGAGCAAAAGCCCAAAGTTAAGGGTCCTCCACCCAGCCACTAAAGTCAGCACTTTGAATTTGGACATCTAGACTCCTAAACTGTAAGAGAATAAATTTCTCCTTGTCAAAGCCATCCATTTGTGGTATTTCTCTTTTATCAGCACTAGAGAACTGACATAGAGGGTCTGTGTAGTTTGTCTTCCTAGTATACTATCTTGTTGGAAGTCCAGCTATAATCTTTATGGGACAGATCACCAGGTCTTTCTTCCATGGAACCACTGGATGGGTTCAAACTGCTAATCTTTTGCCTTGCAGCAGAGGGCTTAACCATCAGGCTATGAAGTGCTATTTTTAGCCAGAATAGCTGGAGCATTGTCTGGCTGTAAGCTAGATGGATACCTTTTGTCATTTTTATTTGCATTTTTCCACAGACTTATAATTCCTTGCATTTGTCTCCATAGCTAGATGGACATATCAAAGATGTCTTTGACCCTAACACAAATCCTTCCAGGCTGTGTTGTTTTTCTCCTAAAATTTTCCATGAGTTTTCTCTCATTTCACATGTTTATGAGGATAAATGCTGAACTCAGGTGCCTGAGTTCCAACCTCAGTCTAATTTTTACCGGCTGTGTGATCATGGACAAGTTCTTTAATCTCTCTAAGCTTTGGTTTCCTCTTTGTAAAAATGTAAATATTAAAAGTATTTACCTCATTCAAATTCTCAAAAAATCAAGACATACTGGACCCACTGAGACTGGAGGAATCCCAAAGACTATTGCTCTAAGATATTATTTAAGCCTTGAACCAAAATTATTCCTTAAAATTACCTTTTAGAAG
This sequence comes from Orycteropus afer afer, assembly GCF_000298275.1. Taxonomy (NCBI): domain Eukaryota; kingdom Metazoa; phylum Chordata; class Mammalia; order Tubulidentata; family Orycteropodidae; genus Orycteropus; species Orycteropus afer. The sequence goes on along the minus strand of NW_006921841.1, from coordinate 1,707,528 downwards.
AGCAACTGGTTGGACCTGTGGGCTCGGGACCACAGTCATAGGGGACATCTAGCTCAATTGCCATAACATACTACTCAAAAACATTATTCTACATCCTATTTCTCCTTGAGCAAAGAAACACTGTTTGGTACATTACCGCGCAACTTTAGGAATAGTCCGTTTAGGCTAAAAGGCTCGCAAAATAGGACTGGGAAAGAGCTGCAACATCTGA
>NW_006921841.1:1636152-1704563 GCF_000298275.1 Orycteropus afer afer | reverse complement strand
ATGCTTGGTAGGGTGGAGGGTCGATGAAAGAGGGGGAGGCCTTCAGGGAGATGGATTGATACAGTGGCTGCGATGATGGGCTCGAGTATAGCATGGATTGTGGGGCTGGCACGGGATCGGGCAGTGTTTCGTTCTGCTGTGAATGGGGTCGCTATGAGTCGGAAATGACTCGACGGCACTTAACAACAACAACAACAACATCCTATTTTGGTGAGTAGTGACTGGGATCTTTAAAGCTTGCAAGTGGCCATCTAGATGCAATGATGAGTCTCTCCTCATCCAGAGAAAAGAAGGATGAAGAAAACCAAAGACATATGGAAACAATTGGTCCAAGGGCCTGGTACACCATATGATTCTCAGCCTATATGACTATGAGACCAGAAGAACTAGATGGTATCCAGCTACCACTGTCAACCACTCAGAGGGGGATCTATGTAGAAGATCCTGGATAGAGTGGGAGAACAATGTGGGACAAAACTCAAAATCATAAAAAGAAAAAAAAAAAGGACCAGGTCACTGGTCTGATAGAGCTGGTGGAACCCCTGAGACTGTGGCCCCTAGCTGCCCTTCAAGTCTGGAATTGAACCCACTCTTATGGCTGCCAGCCAAACAAAAGATAGGCATATGAGCGAAACATTTACATTACATAGATACACTCCTTGGAGTGATCAATCATGGGAGAATAGAAGGGCTGTGTATGCACAGGGAGATGCTCAGGGGACAGGAGTGCATGGGAGGGAAGGACACAGGGAAAAAGTAACTATGGGGAGGAAGTGGGAAGAGAGCTGTTGCATTGTGGCAAATTGCAATGTCATGAGACCAAGTGTATGCGAACTGTTGTATGGAAAATGAATTTGCTCTGCAAACTTTCACCCAAAGCACAATTAAAAAATGTTTTTAAAGATCACCTTTTAGTTAAATAATAGATTGTCTCATAAAGTAATGAATAATGCTCACCCTCGAGTACTTTGCTCTTTAAAAAAAAAAAAATCTATATGAGGCCAAATGGTCACCCATTGCCATTGAATTGGTCAGGTTCACAGTGACCCTATAGTACAGGGTAGAACTGCCCTCATAGGATTTCCAAGGCTGTAATCTTTACAGAAGTAGACTGCTACATCTTTCTCCCAGGAAACTGCTGGTGGGTTCCAACCACTGACTTTTGGTTAGCACATAGGCACTTAACCCCTTAACCTGTACCACCAGGGATCCTAAATTTTTCACCAAATACTCCAAAGCATAGATGAGAAGGTTAGGAGGGGTTGGGAGACTAGATTAAAAGAAATGGAAATAAAAGGAATGTTAATACAATGTGAATAATGTAATCAATGTCACTGAAAAATATGTATAGAAATTATTGACTGGAAACCTGTTTTGCTGCGTACACTTCCACTGAAAATACAATTAAATATTGTTAAAATTTAAAAAAGCACTTACCTCAGAGAATAGCTATGATATATAAATATAATAATTCATGAGAACATTTCCTGGCACGTGGTAAGCAATCGTTGTTAGGAGCCGTCGAGTCAGCTCAACTCATAGTGAGACCGTATGTACAACAGAACAAAACACCGCCCAGTCCTGCACCATCTTCACAATCTTTGCTATGCTTGAGCCCATCATTGCAGCCACTGTTTCAATTCATCTCGTTGAGGGTCTTCCCCTTTTTTTGCTGACCCCCTACTTTACCAAGCGTGATATCCTTCTCCAGGGAATGGTCCCTTCTGACAATATGACCAATTAGTTGAGAAGAAGTCTGGCCATTCTCACTTCTGAGGAGCATTCCAGTTGCATTTCCTCTAGGACAGATTTACTTGTTCTTCTGGCAATCCATGGTATTTTCCGTTTTCTTCACCAACACCACAATTCAAAGACATCAATTCTTCTTCAGTCTTCCATATTCATTGTCCAGCTCTCACATGCACATGAGGCAACTGAAAATACCATGGCTTGGGTCAAGTGCACCTTAGTCTTCAAAGTGACATCCTTGCTCTTTAATACTTTATTGAGGTCCACTGCAGCAGATTTCTCCAGTGCAAAATAATGTCTGATTTCTTTACTGCTGCTTCTGTGGATGTTGACTGTGGATCCAAGAAAAATGAAATCTTTGACAACTTCAATATTTTCTCCATTTATCCTGATGTTGCTTATTGGTCCAGTTGTGAGGACTTTTCTTTATATTGCAGCATAATCGATACTGAAGGCTTTGATCTTCATATAGTAAGTGCTCCAAGTCATCTGCACTTTCAGCAAGCAAGGTTGTATCATCTGCATATCACACGTTGTTAATGGTTCTTCTTCCAATCCTGATTCTGCATTCTTCTTCATATAGTCCAGGTTCTCAGATTATTTGCTCAGCATAGAGATTGAATAAGTATGGTGAAAGGATATGACCCTAATGTATACCCTTCCTGATTTTAAACCATGCACTATCCCATGTTCTGTTTGAATGACAGCCTCTTGGTGTATGTACAGATTCCTCAAGAGCACAATTAAGTGTTCTGGAATTCCCATTCTTCATAATGTTATCCGTAATTTGTTATGATCCACAAAGGTGAATGCCCTTGTGTAGTCACTAAAACACAGGTAAACATCTTTCTGGTACTCTTTGCTTTCAACTACCACTAATCTGTCAGTTTGTCATACTGTGGTGGCTTGCATGTTGATGGCTGGAAGCTATGTCACTAGTATTGCAAATACCAATGGGGCCACCCACAGAGGACTGGTTTCAGTGGAGCGTCCAGACTAAGACTGACTGGAAAAATGGACTGGGCCATCCACTTCTGAAAAAATTGGCCCCATTGAAAATTTTATGAATAGCAGTAAAAGCAATCAATACATGTTAGTTATTACTGGCCCTGCCCCCTTTAAAAAAATTCCTTTTTCCTTCCTATACTTTATCTTTCTCTGCAATTTCTTTTTGGTCATCACATCCTCATTGCTTCTTTCTCCTACATTCTCAACAGAAAGTATACCTAATCTTCCTTGAATTCTTCTTTCCAATCCCACTATATGATACTCCTGAACTTTCAACTACTGAATTATGGCTTTGATTTAAAATATGATTAATTTTATTGTTCCTCACCATATCCCTCTACCCTCTCACCCAACTCTTTAATTGGGATTTTTCCAGATTTACCCCAGAGACTGTGGGTAAACCCAGAGGATGATGATTTGCCTCCTTTCTTCTACAGTATTTTCTATTTCTTTTGAAAATGCCCCCTTTCCATCTTTGGCCCCAACTCAGTTGCAGGGAAGTGACTATGCTCAAGTGCTTTCAATCACCCATACAAGTCAATCATAAAAGATCTGCCATTTTATTTCTAACTTTTTGCTATGCAGCTTGTGAGTGTTACATCAAAATAAGTAGGAAATTCATAAGTGATTTTCCCTAATTTATTTCAAATTATTTCATGGAAGCTACTGAATTGTTGACACATCAAAAATCTTGGCAGCAAAATGTTCATATCTCTTAAACATTATTTTCCTTAAAATACTGCACATGGTATGGTGGCTATCATTGTTTTTGATTAACTATATATATTGGAGAGCTCTGGTAGCATAGTGCCTAAGGCAATTGACTGCTAACCAGAAGGCTAGCGGTTCAAACCCACCAGTCACTCCTCGGAAGGCAGATGGGGCAATGTACTTCCGTAGTGATACTGCCTTGGAAACCCAAGGAGGGGTTGCTATGAGTCGGGTCCAACTCCATGGCACATAACAACAACAATATATATTGGGTAATGACCCCTCATATTCCCCAACATGTTCCCAAGGGACTGCTGCTTCTTCACGACCACAGGAATGGGTCTTTTGTTCTGTCCCAGCAAACCATTGTATCCCTGCCCCCTATTCTTGGTTTAAGGGGTGGGCACATGAAGGACTAAACTTGAACTTGATGAATCAGAATCCTTCCATTAGATATGAGATATGGATGCTGGGGTGGGTGTTGTCCTTTCTTTCCTTAGGAAAGGGGTTGGCTGGTAGCCAGCCTTCTTTCCCACAACTTGGAAAATTTTATTCAGAATGGCAAGAGTGAATAAACCCAACAGGCAAAGAGAAGCAGGCAAGAAGGGCCAAAAAGATGAGAGTATAGGGGAGAAAGAAAAGGATTTGATGATCTTATATGAGCCTCTGAATATAACTGAGCCTGAAGCACATTCATCCTTGAACATTTCAATGCAGAAGTTCATCTTGTTCACCACTGTGTCATCATTCTCGGCATATACCAGATGCTCAATCAATATTTGTTAAATGGTTAAATAAGTAAACAAGCCAATATATGTTCTTTTTGTTTAAGGGAGTTCTTTCTATTCCTTGAAACTAATGGTAACCTGACTAATGCATCTGGATGAGCCACCCCAACATTGTCCACGAGTATCTTCTCCTCTGCAGTACTAAACGTGCAGAAGCTTGAGAAAATGGATAGAAGTGACAAGTGAGCAGTGAGTTTATTTCCAAAATGACAGGAATATTAAAATGACAGGATTTTCCTGTCAAATTGTGTGGGAAGAGATGAAGCCATTGTAGGGCAGGAGAGACATTTCATAAGGTGTCTATTTACAATACTTTTGCAGTTTGGCATATGGGGAAATGCCAAGTGTTATTTAATAATCTGCACCACCTTAGGTGAATTGGTACCAATAAAACATCATGTTCAACTAGTTAATTATATATGGATCTCTGTTGCTCTTTTAATTGTCTAAATTGTAAAATTAAGTAGCGTGTTAAAGCATACTGATATGCACTGGTTTTCAGTTAGGTATGCACATCAGAACCGCCTGAAGAGCATTTAAAACATGTTGGATGCTTTGTTTGTTTGTTTGTTTTTGTTTTTCACATGATTGATTTAGTAATGTGTGCAGTGGAGTCTAGGCATTTGCATGTTTGGGATACATTCATGATTAAGTCCTGCTCCATGTAACTACCCAGGACACTCTTCAAACTAAGGTCAAAACTCTTGCTATCCCTTAAGGCAATAGGAAGCATTCCTTTTCCAAAGACTAGCTGTGACTTCTTCATTTTATTTCTTTATTCTATTTCTTCCTTATTAGTGGACAGCTTGTGTAATAGTCTTTCTTTAGTTCAATATTCAATAAATATGTATTGAGTATCTGATATTGCCAAGCAACCCATTAGGCACTGGTAATAAAAAAGGTAGGTTCCTGTAGGTTCCTTCAAGGAGCTCACGTTCAACAGGAGGGAGACAGATACACAAAGAGAGAAATATATTAAAGTATTACAAATGTTAGGACAAAATTGTGTGAAAGGTGCAATAAGACACAAAGGGCAAAGTTACTCTACTATCATGTGTCACAATCTGGGGCACCTACATTATGCAGTTTGGAAATGTCCAAGTACTCACAGATTTGGCACAACATAGTGGTCATTCATGCCTTGTGGTTATTTATCTATGAGCTGACTCTGGAATGTGTCAGATTGAACCTACCGGTTCAGTTGGGACATTATCTCAGACTTACCTCACCAATTCACTCCAGCCAACAGCTCCTTCCTTTGTCCTGATCCTTAGAGATAGTTCTTTCTAATTTCTCATCTCCCCCCAGGATAGTAAGGGTTTAATACACAAATGGGTAAGATGCTATGTGAACTGAGTGGTTGACCCACTCTAAAATGTCCAACTATATTGTAGGCCCTGTGAGGACAGCCCCCTCTCATTTCCCTTCAATAACCAAGGTTTTGAACCTCACATCTGTTGTTATGCAATGAATTGTGGTGAAAATATTCTGAAATCTTAACTAATCTCTGATATCCGTGAACATGGCTTTGTTTGCAAATAGGATCATAGAACATGTTATCAGTTAAGTTGACCTGAGGTTGCACTGAAATAGCGTGAATCCTAACCCAATCCTAATGATGCTATAAAAGACACAGAGAGAAAGAAAGAGGAAAGATAGTCATAGGATAATCGAAATCCTGGCATCTACAAGCCAAGAAACATCTGGGGTTACCATGATCTGGGGAAGACAAGAAAGGATCTTCCCTTAGGGACTCTACTTTGGAGGGAGCTTAGTTTGTGCTATTTTGTTATGGCAAACTAACAAAATCAACTAGGAAACTAATATACCTGTCAATCATTTGCAACCTTCTTCAAGACTTACTTTTTACTTAATAACATTTTTTGTCCACAGGCCATTAGCAATAAATATTTAATATAGTATGTAAATTTGGGAAAAGAGTATTTCTTCAACATCACACATTAAAGGAAGTAACATACTTCTGTTCTATTACTGAAAATATAATCCTTATTTTAAATCAAAACAATTTAATCTTCATGTATATCCTGTTTAGGGAGAACAGGGGAAGCAACATTAGAGAAAAAGATGGAGGAAATATGAAATGTTTATTGAAACAAACTGCCTGAGGTTTAACAAAAATGAAACTAGACTTTAGAAAAAAAAAAAAAAAAAACCTCATCAAGATGTTAAAAGCAGTTGCTCTGGGATAGTGGGACTATGGGTGATACTTTTCTCTTTTTCCTATTTATGTTTTCTTCCAATGGGCATATTACAAGGTAAAAAACAAACAAACAAAAACATATTTTTCAAAAAGAAACTAATTTCATTTGTTCCACAGGTTACATTTTTGCTTTCTTCCTCTCTATGAGCTAAAAATTTTCCATATTATTTATTCTTTTCTATAGTAGTCTTTTCCTTCTAGACATTTCTCTGAGAAAGAGACTAATTACACAAATAAATGTTCTTCTATATATTGAGTCATGATGGTCTTTGGTCTGATTTACAGCCTATGACAACTTTCAAAGAAACCACTCATTTGTATCCCTCCTCCAACATCTCAAGAGAGAATCCATAGCCTCTGTCTCAGTTCAGATGTCTTCTGTTGTAAAAACAAGATTTACTCTATATAAGGGTCTATCATCAAGCCCACCTTCTCCATGAAGATAATTTTATGCAGGTCATTGAACAATTTCTTTTTGAACTTCTATAGCATTATATGTTTCACACAAATCACTATCTATATGGTCTTATATTCAGTAATTGTTTACGTAGTATTCATCATTCATTTATAAAGCATCATTGATTGTCTATTGTATGCTAAAAACTGTACGCACACAAAGGAAAATTAATAGGCTGGATTGCAGAAAACAAACACTTAATACAATGTGATAAATATTGCAATATATAAATATATACAGAATATATACAAAATTATTATTTAGAAGCAAAGTTGAGTAACATTCTGATTGTTATTTTTATTATTTATTAATATTTATTAATATATAAATATATAATTTAATATATATTAAAAATAATGTGACAATAATCTCCAATCAAAAAAGAGAGTAATTTATTCTTTGTCTGTCCATCAAGATTGCTATCTGAACACTATAGGAGCATTAATCTTTCCATTTCCCATCCTACACTTTGATTCCCATTCCCAAGAAGTTATTGACTTATTAGAATCCCATGTATCCACTAGCATAATGGCTTGGAAGAAGGGCAAGCTTGCTTTGTTCTTCTCTTCTCAAATTTTCACCCATAAGGCGGAGTCAGGGCTGCTTCTGTGGAAAGCACATGGTCCCAAAATGCTCCTTTTTGCTGAGAGGTTCCCTCTTTTCCAGTTTCCTACTTCCATGTGACTGTCTAGAGTGCAGTAAGATTTGGGATGATAACCAGCAGTTGGAACAAGGCCTGGTATAGGAACCTAGCCTAAGCATAATGGTCCAGCTCAGAATCACACAGCAATCTGTAAAGGTGTCTACATCCAAAGTCCAGCCAGCAATCTGCAGAATTCCTAGGTGTTTATTCCTAGGTGTTTGGGGGAATTCATGAGGATATGTGGCTGTGCTTTGGAGTGGACTGAGTATTTTGAATGCATTGTTCATAATATAAATATCCTCCAATTTCTATCACTGGCATTTTGGGTAAAGATTGCATTTTGAATTTTTTTTTTTTTTTAATGCCACCTAATCAATGGACAGAGAATTGGGTATATTGTGGATGCTCCATTTTAAAAATATTATAAGTTAGTAGATACAGGAATCTTCCCTGGACCATATTCTCACATACTAATTGAATTTAGTTTCAATAAAATGGTGTTAAGATAATAAATTTTAAAAGAAAGTTCTGTGAAAGGAAAAGATAGGTGTAATATACTGAGATTAAGGCAGATATTTTGGAACATTTGAAGGGTTATAATAAGCCATGTATCTGTCATGTATCAGAATCATCCATGGCACTTTTTCAAAATGCCTGTGACCTACACCTTCCTCTTGGAATTCTAATTCGGAAGGGGGAGAGGGACATAGACAGCAGCTGTAATTTTGAAAGGCTCTACGGGTGATTTTGATATATGGCTAAGATTGCAAACCATTGCTCTAAATTAAAAAAAAACAAAAAACAAAAAACAAAAAAAAACTATCACAGCACCAAACTAATGCATCTAAAATGACCCTTGTCATTCACCTTTACCAACAGCATAAACGTTGGCTTAATAAACCTATGTTGTTGTTGTTGTTATATGCCGTCGAGTCGACCCCGACTCATAAACCTATAGTTGCTTAAAACATTTGGAAATTTTCTTTGGGAAGTTTTATCAAAGGCGATTTAAATGTCACCCAAAACAATCAGCCTTATTACTTATTGTTTATACAAATCTAGCCTGTTACTCTTTAAAAAAAAAAAAAATGCTTGATCACCAATTTAAGACAGAAATTGAGTCAGAAGTAATCACCTCACCCCTTGCTCAACTCCTTTTCTCTGCTCCTCAGAGTGAATGCTTAATAAATCTCCACTTTGGTTTTGGTTTTGGTGGTATAAATAGCTAATGCACTCAGCTGCTGCCTAAAAGGTTGAAGGTTCCAGTACACCCAGAGGCTCCTGGAAGAAAGGTCTACCGATCTACTTCCAAAGGAGCACAGTTGTACTCTGACACACACGGGGTCGGCATGAGTCAGAGTTGATTCCATGGCACCTGAAACTGGAAATGAATGGAAAGCATGACTCCACATCCTCGCTTTTTATAGATGAGGCTCAGATTAGTTGCACTACTTGCTTATGGTCTCATTAGCTGATGGCAGTGTTGGGACTGTAACCTGAGTCAGGCCGTTTCTAGTACTGAACTCCTCCCATCACACCACAAACAATAGACTGTTAACAACAGTTAGAGTCACCCTCCAAGAAAAACTATCAGAGCATTAAAAATAATATGCCACACAGGGTTCAAAAGCAATTCTCAAAAAGGAGTTACAAAAAAAAATAACAAAATACTTAGAGCAACAGCAACAGTACATGACTACTTAGAAAGGGACAACATTTATTTCTACATATAAGTCCTGGTTTCTTAAAAATCAGTCTGACTTACTGGACCATTTGAGACTGGAGGAAACCATGAGACTATTGCCTTGAGATACTCTTTAAACCTTGAACCAAAATTATCCCCTAAAGTAATCTTGTAGCCAAATAGCATATTAGCTCATAAAGTAAAGAATATCACCTTTGAGTACTGCATTATTTTAAAAAATCATCTGTATGAAACCAGGTCATCAACAATTACTCTAAAGTACAGATGAGAAGGTTTGGGGGGCGGGGGCAATGAGACTAGGTTAATGGGAACAGAACAACTGAAAAGGAACTAAAGAGAATGTTGACACAGTATGAAGAATGCAACCAATGCCACTGAACAATATGTGCAAAAATTGTTTAATGAGCATCTGTTTTGTTGTATACATTTTCACAAAACACAGTAAAATATTAGTTAATTAAATAACGAAAATATTAATCAATCTTTATTTACATATATAAGTTACACAATGTTTTCTTCTACCCATAGATTCCAATGAAAGGAATCAATGTACTTTGTTGAGTTTACTGGTTTCTGTCAGACAATTGCCTCACTGGAAAAGTTTGATTTAGATTAACCTACAAGGCAAAAAAAAAAAAAAGCACGTCTAAACTTTCATCTATAATTGATGTCTCTGTTTTACAATCATATGCTTTTAGATAGCATTGCTTACCTAATTGTGTTATGTAACTGATCTGTAGAACCCAGAGAAATTGTGGCTTTAGCATGCATTGTTACCATATATCCCTTTTAAGCCATCATCAAGAAAACAAACATAACATTACAGATTCTTAAAAATAGGACAGTGTAAGAGGGCAACCATTGTTTACCAATCTCTCCTCAACAATCAGAATGTTACTCAACTTTGCTTCTAAATAATAATTTTGTTTTATAACATTATTTTTGCTGCTGTCATGTCTTCAAATAGAAGATAACACAGAATTCTGGTAAACAAAAACATGGATAAAATGAACGTTTTTCAACTATATTGAGTACCTACTCAGAACAGCTCCTTTGGAAAAAGAAGAAAACAATGAGCACTCAACGTTAAAAAAAGGAAAAAGATTTTCACTAAGATAACGGTTTATTTACTGATACGACCAAAGTGAAAAAGAAAATGGATCTCCTTAAAACACAGAGCACAAAAGTAAAACCTGATTAAAATTTTGTGCAGTTTAAGAAACCATTCTGCTTTCTTTTGAGCCTGCTTCTTGTCCTGTAACAATTTCTTCTCTGGAGCACAGTTTAAAAGTGTAGAGGAGTAAACTTCTGAAGGGACTGGCAGACAGTAAGTGTTGTTTTCCCCTTGGAAGTTGTTAATTCTTCCCTTTCAGAGCTGTATAGTCTGCTGGATATCTTTTTTTTTTTTTTTTTTTTCTTGCTTACCCTCAGTACACTCTATCCATGCAAACAATAATTGATAGGAAGACCTCAGTGAGATGAATTGACACAGTGGCTGCAACAATGGGCTGAAACATAGCGATAGTTGTGAGGATGGCACAGGACCGGGCAGCATTTCATTCTGTCATACGCAAGGTTGCTATGAGTCAGAGCCAACTCAATGACATCTGTTTGGTTTTCTAGCGCTACTCTAACAGAAATACCACAAGTGGATGACTTTAAACAAGCAGGGATTTATTCTTAGAGTTGAGGAGGCTAGAAGTCCAAGTTCAAAGAAGCTGGCCTTGGGCTTCAGCTCTGCCCCTTGTTCCTGGCCCATTGGAGCTGGAGGTGTCTCTTAACTCAGGAAGCTGCTAGCTCATGAGGCTGATAAATCCAAGGTCGACAAGTAAAATGGCACAGTCCCAAGATTGGCAGACAACATGGCAGGCCACTGAGATGAAGACTCAGCCAAATGCAGAATCCAGCTGGGCCAAAAATCTCAAGACCTTTCTCAAAGCATCTCCCAAAGGCAGCTAGTCAGCTGCTCACAGCAGATTCCACCATGGAGTTGACTACCAGTCCCATCATGGGGAATCACTACATGCAGCTGCCCAGCCATTCAAAACTAGGCCCAGCCAATTTGACCCATAAACTTAACCACTGTAATGCCCAACAATAACAAACCACATACTAAATGCTATATGATTCTGGAGAAGATGAAAAGACAAATACCTCCTCTCCATTCCTCTTGAAAGATCTCAAGTACCTTTCAAGTTTTTGTGCATCTTAAAATGTTCCATGCATGAAAATATCTCTTGACTTAAATTGCTTAATTTCTAAACAATGAACTATAAAGCTGAATTTTAGGCTGGGAAAAAAATGTGTATACTCAGAAAGCACAGGGGACAGTTAAGTGGGAGAGATCAAATTTGTTTCTTTAATTTAGAGGTTTCTGTTCTGTAGCATGAGATTCTTGTGTAAGTAATTTTGTATGATGGTGACACTTTTGGGGGAGGTGTAGGAGGTAAAGTGAAAGTCCCTTCCCTTGTTCTCATCTCTGACTGGGTTCTGCAAGCACCTTAATATCTAAAGGTGTCAGGACACTCTGTTCGTTGTGTCAAGAAAAGAAACCTCGCTGCTCTGTGACCGTGTGAATGAATATTCAGCACCTCCAACTCAGATTCACGGCTAATGATCTGGATTTGGAATTTTCAAGGGCCAATTGTGTGGCCATCTTCTTCCATGCTTCCTTTCTCTTTTAGCAGTTTCATTATTTGTTCACACCTCCAGCAGGAGAAGTGGAGAAAGAAGATGAAACATAAATTCATCAACTTTTTCCAACTATATCCTTCATTGGTTTTCCAAAGCAATATCTCTATGGAAGTAGCTTGCCCAGTCGTCCTTCTGAGGAGTGGCTAGTGGGTTTGAACCTCCATCTTATTGAAACTAAATTCAATTAGTATGTGAGAATATGGTCCAGGGAAGATTCCTGTATCTACTAACTTATAATATTTTTAAAATGGAGCATCCACAATATACTCAATTCTCTGTCCACTGATTAGGTGGCATTAAAAAAAAATTCAAAATGCAATCTTTACCCAAAATGACCAATGATAGAAATTGGAGGATATTTATATTATGAACAATGCATTCAAAATACTCAGTCCACTCCAAAGCACAGCCACACATCCTCATGAATTCCCCCAAAACACCTAGGAATAAACACCTAGGAATTCTGCAGATTGCTGGCTGGACTTTGGATGTAGACACCTTTACAGATTGCTGTGTGATTCTGAGCTGGACCATTATGCTTAGGCTAGGTTCCTATACCAGGCCTGGTTCCAACTGCTGGTTATCATCCCACTCCTCGGAAGGAAGGTTGGGCAAGCTATTTCCGCAGTGATACTGCCTTGGAAACCCAAGGAGGGGTCGCTATGAGTCGGGTCTGACTTGACAGCACATAACAACAACAACAACAACAAGATCTGAAGAAACTAGCTTTAATTCCTGGTTTTTTGAGGTTCCAATATCTGATATGTCTATTCCTTGCAACCAAAGGATCCATGTCTAGAACTCATTGACTCAAGGTTTCTGGTCCCCAAGAGCTTGGGTCAGCCCTTCCAGGTAAGCTCAAAAAGAGAAGGAGAAATAGGAAATTTGAGGGGGAGTCGTTTTGCTTTTTGCAATTTCAACACTTTTTTACGTGTACAATTCAGTAACAGTAATTACCTCCATTATGTTGTGCAATCATATCCATTATCCATTTCCAAATTTTCCCATCACCTTTAAAAGAAGCTCAGTGTCCTCTAAGCAATGGCTCCCTAGACACCCCTTCCACTCATTAATAGACTTTTGTCTCTCTATACATTCCTAAGGAGCTCTGGTAGTATAGTGCCTAAGGCACTTGACTGTTAACTAGAAAGTTGGCAGTTCAAATCCACCAGCCATTCCTCAGAAGGAAGGTTGGGCAATCTGCTTCCATAGTGATACCACCTCAGAAACCCAAGGAGGGGTCGCTATGAGTCAGGTCCAATTCAACGGCACATAAAAACAACAACATACATTCCTAGCCCTGATATTTCAGTCATAAAGAGAAATGATGTTCTGATACATACTACCACATGGATGAACCTTGACAACATAAAGCTGAGTGAAATAAGTCAGTCACAAAAGGACAAATACTGTAAGATTCCACTTATATGAAATATCCTGAATAGGCAGATGTATAGGGAGCTCTTTAATAATGAGGGAAAGCTACAAGCAGTGCTTAGTGGGAACCTGAGACACTTTCATTGCCTTCAGAGCTGATCCCCAAGGATGGCCCCAGTGACACAGCATCACTGCTCAAGGCTTAGCACCTGTAAGGGTAGAGGATGCAAAAAAGGTAGCCAATGATCTAGCATTTATCTGAGTGTCCAGAGCCATGTAGCAACTCCATATCTCAGGGTTTCATGGGCCTATGCTAGAATAGAAGACCACTTAAAATGCGTTCAGTAATTCTCAGAAATTCACTGAGAAACAGATAAAAATAATAATAGCACTAAAATATTTTCCATTTCACAAAGTTCTGTTACTTAAATCACTTCACTAGAACTTCACCACAACCCTAAATCCATTCACACACCAAGCATTGCTGGTTTTACACCCTAAAATTTTTTATTCCATCTCTCTCTCTCTTCTTAAGTATCTCTCGTGGTACAGAGCCTAAGGCATTTGATTGCTAATCAGAAGGTTGTCAGTTCAAACCCACCAGTTGCTCCATGGAAGGAAGATGAGGTAATCTACTTTCATAGAGATTTACTGCCTTGGAAACCCAATGGGAATCATTATGAGTAGGAATCAACTTGTTGGCAGTGGTTTTGGTTTGGTTCTCTCTTCTTACATTCTTATTACCTTAAGAGTAAAGTCCAACACAGAGAGCCCTGCAAAGCTACACTAAGACATTTGGGTTATATTCATAAGGTAATAATAAGCTATTGTAAAGATTTGAACAGCAGGGTAGTGTACTGGGATCTACATTTTGAATGTACCCCTTGGCTGCAATATGGATAGTGGACTGGTGGAGGGCAAGAATGGAGACAGAAATATCAGTCTAGAGGCATCAGTAATAACCCAGCAGAGATACAGAGAGCAGTGGCTTGAACAGAGCAGTAGAATTAGGAAAGAAGGAAGGAAGAGTGTTCAAGTCTCTGACTCAAGTAATGAGGGGGGCTACATAATAGAAGATAAAATGGATATTTTCAAAAATATTTAGGCTGTGCAACCGAAGAATTATTTGGAGGAATAACTACTTCTAATTTGCACAAGCAAATGAAAAGATAAGAATAAGAGAAATAAAGGAGAAGTTTTTTTCATAATAAAGTTACTTAGTGGAGTTGTGGAGTTTCTCAGAAGCTTCTTATTGCATGCAGAAAGGAGAATAGTCATGTCTAAGAAGCTGGCTTTAAGATATACTGCTTGAACCTCCTTATCCAGGGATTTTCCTAATTCTGAGAATACATTTAGCAGAAATCTGATACTAGTACAAAAGCCTTAAGAACAGTTTAAGGCCCTCATCCTAGTTCTCCTCTTTCATTTATTACTGAATGTGATTCACAAATCAAATATGCTATGGCCAATCTAATAATTATGAGTTTTCTATCTATAAAAAGATAGACAGACACTTTTAATAAATTATTTTTAGAAAAAATCAAGTTAAAAATATTTAAACAGAGAGATCAAAAAGAAGTTCTACATCTGAAAGTTTTTACAATATAAAAAACTCAAAATCAATTATTATGCCCATAATATAGCATAGTGGCTAAGGCACTTGACTGCTAACCAGAAGGCTGGCGGTTCAAACCCACCAGCCACTCCTCGGAAGGAAGGTTGGGCATTCCTACTTCCGTAGTGATACTGCCTCGGAAACCCAAGGAGGGGTCGCTATGAGTCGGGGCCGACTCGATGGCAAACAACAACAACAACAACAATATTTTTAAGAGCCTCCAAAATAGATGATTTCTATAATTTTTAATTTCAAAAAGTAAGCTGTGTGAATTACACCAAATTGTACTATAATAGGAGCTCTGGTAGCATAGTGCCTAAGGTACTTGACTACTAACCAAAAGGCTGGCAGTTCAAACCCACCAGCCACTCCTCGGAAGGAAGGTTAGGCAATCTACTTCCGTAGTGATACTGCCTCAGAAACCCAAGGAGGGGTCGCTATGAGTAGGGTCCGACTCGACAACACATAACAACAACATGTCAAGTAAACTCAAGTAAACTGCCTCTTTGATTTAGAAAATAACAATAGTTTGATATTATTCTTTTACCAGTTGCCAACCTTTTGGAAGCAGATGGCCAGGCCATTCTCATGAGCCACCACAGGGTGGGTTCAAAGCACTAACCTTTCAATTAGCAGCCAAGTGTTTAACCATTTGTATCACCCAGGGACTAAAAAACTGCTTCTTTGAAATGTTTGCTTATACAATTAACATTTTGGCATCACCTCAGCTTTTCTAAATAGCTCTCTAAAACTACTGAGCCCTTGAATATATTGCTAATAAATATGATTGTCACAATTGTTTATAAAAATTAAAATTCCCATAAAGAACACAAAAAAATAAAGTCAGCTAGATGTAAAGAAAATGAAGACAAGCCATAGACTGAGAAAAAGTATTTACAAATCACATATCTGATAAACGACTTGCACCCACAATATGTAAAGAACTCTCAAAGTCAGTAATAAAAAACCAAATAACCCAATAAAAAATGAGCAAAAAACTAGACAACACATGCCACAAAAGAAGGTATATGGATGGAAAACAGACACCTGAAAAGATACTCAACATAATTAATCATTAGAAAAATGTAAATTAAGACCATCTTGAGACACCACTACATACCTATTCAAAACCAAACCAAACTCACTGCCATTTAGTCAATTCTGACTCTTAGAGAACCTTTATGGAAGCAGACTGCCTCATCGCTTTTCCACAGAGCAGCTGGTGGGTTTGAACCACTGACCTTTAGCTTAGCAGCCAAATGCCTTAACTACTATACCACCAGAGCTCCTTACACACCAGTAGAATGGCTAAAAAAAAAAAAAAAAAAAAACTGTGTCTATCAAGTGCATGTCACATGTCACATGGTGGACATGCAAAATGGTACAATCACATTGGAAAACAGTTTTGCAGTATCTTACAAAGTTAAATGTACACCTACCATATGATTGAGCTGAAGAGAAATGAAAGCCTATATCCTCACAAACAAAGACTTGTAAATCTTCATAGCAACTTTATTTGTCATAGCCCTAAAGTGGAAGCACCACACGAATGAACCTCAAAAAAATTATTGCAAGAAAAAAATGCTAGGCAAAAATGTACATATAGTGATTCCATTTATAGAAAATTCTAGAAAATGCATATTAATCTATAGTGACAGAAAGCAGATCAGTGGTTGTTTGGAGACAGAAGAAGTAAGGAAGGGTAGAAAGGAAGAATTATAAATAGACACAAGGAAACTTTGGAGAGAGATGGATATGTTCATTATTTGTGTGATTTCACAGGTGTGTACATATGGCAATGCTTATCAAATTGTACACTATAAATATGTGCAGTTTATCATATGTCATCTTTACCTCAATAAAGCTGTTTAAAAATGAAAAAAAGAAAAGGCATATGTGGTCAGTATTAGTAGTTTAAGTAGTTTGAGCCTGAAGGACAATCAATATTTAACCAAGATGGTATTCAGAGATCAAGTGTGTATAATAACTTAGTGATGATGCCCTGGAAGTGTGATTTTAACCTTCAAATAATGCCTACATTTTTCATGGCTACCGCAAGGAAGTTTCCTGATTTATTTTTACTTAATCTTTACTAGGTTGTAAACAAGGCTTATTTGTTTTCTTGGTGACCAATGAAACCCTGGCCATCTCCTTCCAAGGATGCTTTTAACCATGAGAACTCTGCCTTTCATGTTCTCAGATGTTCCACTAAAAGATATTTGTGAACTTAATACAGAAATCATGTGTATCACATATTTCATTTGCGTTTTTGAGATGTCTGCAGATAAATTTTTCTTCTCTATCAGTTTTATTGCTATTTAGATAATACCAGTACTCTGGTAGCATAGTGCCTAAGGCACTTGACTGCTAACCAGAAGGCTGGCGGTTCAAACCCACCAGCCACTCCTCGGAAGGAAGGTTAGGCAATCCTACTTCTGTAGTGATACTGCCTCGGAAACCCAAGGAGGGGTCGCTATGAGTCAGGGCCGACTCGACGGCATATAACAACAACACCTGTAAAACAGGAGCTCTGGTGGTGTAGTTCCTAAGGCATTTGACTGCCAACCAGAAGGTTGGCAGTTCAAACCTGCCAGCCACTCTGCGGAAGGAAGATTGGTCAATCTACTTCCATAAAGATTTACCACCTCAGAAACCCAATGGAGGTTGCTATGAGTCAGAGTCGACTCAACAGCAATGACTTTGGTTTTAAACAGATTGTCTTCAGTGCCTCACCTCCTCAGACCTTCTTTGACTTCCCATAGCCTGCAAAATAACACCTAAACTTTGTAGTAAGGCTATAAGGATCTTTTATGATTTGTCCATAAATTACTTTTCCTGCCTCCCTTCAAAGCCACTCGCCTGACAATATCATGTACTTATGCCTGCAAATCTTCCCTCATTTTCTTCCCATCCCTCTTATGGAAATTATTTTATTATCCAAAACCCAACCTGTGTCCCACTCTCTCAGGAAGCTGCCTATGGTCACCCCAAGAAGAATTTAATCATCTTCAATGTTCTTCCCACAGTTAATTCCATGAACTTCAAGTTAGTCCTAATTTTATTGTTTATGTAATAGTCATTAACAAATCCACATCCCCTACTAAGCTTATCTCTGTTCCAGCCTCCACTTAGTGCCTAATACAGTGACATATATCTAAGACACGCTCAATAAATGTGGACTAAATGAGTGTAGCCAATAAATGTACCATAAGAACTAAGGAAAAGTAGCATGATCGACAGCGCTTTCACTGAAAAGTAGGGCAACTGAAACTAGAATACAGTTCACATTGTTAAGAGAAGACAATATGTTAAAATAAATGACTTTGAATCCCATCTCTACCATTTTCTATTTGTATGATTTCAAGCAAATCACTTAATCTTTCTCTCAGTTTCCTCATCTGAGAAATAGGGCTAAAAATATCTAATTGTAAAGTCATTGTGATAATGAAATACGATAATTTATACAAAGTAATCACAACTACATACAATGCCTGACAAAAGATGAGCCCTTACATTTATTATTTCTTCTATTATTGAATCAGCAAAGCTGTTGTTTTCTCAATCTTCCTCATTTGACTAATAAATGGGGCAAAAGATGGGAAAAAACAATGCTGAACTCAGAAGAGGAACTTGCTCAGTAAGTATTTATTCAATGAATTCCAAAATACCAGATTCTGAATTGAAGCAAATTTCCTCTAGCTTACTTAGAATTAGCAAATCATAGACTACAGGGGAAAAATAGACTAATGATAATAGACGATTAAAGTACAAAAGGTGAAGCGTATAATTCAAGAATGTTTGTATAGCTTTTTTATAATGCTTCGTTACTTTGAAAGGATTTCAATAGTGATAATCAATCCACTTGTTTAGATCTCAGTACATACATGAGGACTCTTAAAATAGCACTATATTCTGAATATGCTTTAATGTTATTGGAGGAAGATGATCTACTAATAGTTTAGGAAAGTTCTTTCTTAGAGCAATTGGAATTAATTCCATACATTTGAAGACAAGTCTCATAGTCCAACTTTATCTAGGATCTATTGAGTTACACTGAGAATAATTTACTGTACTCGATACTCTTTCAAATCCTAATTTTAACTATTGTAGTAGTAAGGAAAATTCAATCACATTTTATACATTCAAATATACACAGAAATGCAATTTCTTTATTTCACTATAACTTTTCCAATTTCCCTGAGCTCCCACATTTTGGAGGAATTGAGGAAATATGGGGGCATGCAGTGGGGGCATATTTTCCTTAATCTGCAAATATTAGTCTTGTCCAATTATTTGCACTGTCACTTCAGATGATTCAACTTCTGCTTGAATGACTTCAGGTAAGCATTCGATGGTCCAGAAGTTGGATCCCTCCTTTGCCCTCTCTAGGAAAGTTTCTGGGTAGAAGAAAGACTGTACCTCGAAGGAAGCTAAGAGAAGACACAGTCCTCAAACCACACAATGTCCCTTGGATCCAAGAAAGGGTTGTCCAGGGTGCTCCTTGGACTAGACTGCTGAGGTGTGACAGGTAATGTCTGGCTTTTAAAAATGAAAGCTTAGCTCACACCACTGAAGTCTGTAGACCAGATCATTTATCTCTATTCTCTGAGTCTTCAAGGAGCTCTGGTGGCATAGTGGCATTTGACTGCTAATCAGAAGGCTGGTGGTTCAAACCCCCAGCCACTCCTTGGAAGGAAGGTTGGGCAATCTACTTCTGTAGTGATACCACCTCAGAAACCCAAGGAGGACTGGGCAGTGTTTTGTTCTGTTGTACATAAGGTCACTATGAGTTGGATTCAACTTGATGGCAGTGAGTTTTGAGTTTTCACACCCTTTAGACTCTTCTCTCTGTTTAGGCCTATGCAGGTTTACAAGCTCTCTCTGCACTCTTGAGACCCCTCACTGGGGCATGAGAGGACTTCTGGGTGCCTATGAGGTCACATATGTGTGATAAGGAAGCAGTTGCTCCTCGTCTTTCTACCAATATTGTGCTGCTATCTCTATGCCATGTCCCTCATGATGCCATCTTGAATGTGCATCAAGTCAAAGAATGGAGCTCTTTCTAGGGGCTACAGTCTCTTCATTACTACTCTCAGAGAAATAAGGCACTAGTTCAAATGTCCTTCAGCTTCCACATACCCATCTGGATGTTTCTGAAACCTTATTTACTAAGGTTTTAGCCTCACACAAGAGAAATAAGGGTGAGAACTTTGATATCTGACACTCTCAAACTCCTTGTCTTCCTTCTTACTCTGTCATTTTCCTAGGCCAGAAAGGCAAGTCTTCAGCCTTTCTACTTCATCTATGTCATATCCTCTTCACTCTTTTGTTAGCCATCCTTGTAGTCTAGCTGACTTAAGATGAAGAGCTATTCTCTGCACTATGGAAAGCAATTTATGATTTGAATTATCTTGACTTAGTCTCAATGGGTTAGTATTTCTTAATGAAATTTGGAAATCTCTTCCTTTCTGGGAAAAATCTGCCTTAAATAAAAATCCAATTTTTAAAATAATGTATATTTTTGTTGCATAATGTATACATAACAGAACATATGCCCATTAAACAATTTCTGCAAATACAATTCAGTGACATTGATTATATTCTTCAAGTTGTACAACCATTCTCACCTTACTTTTATGAGTTATTCCTCCCCCATTAGCATAAACTCACTACCCCCATAATTATTGTTGTTGTTGTTAGGTGCCACCAAGTCAGCTCCAACTCATAGTGACCTTAAGTACAACAGAACAAAACACTGCCCAGTCCTGTGCCAACCTTACAATCCTTGCAATACCTGAGCCCATGGTTGCAGCCACTGTCAATCCATCTCATTGAGGGTCTTCCCCTTGTTCATTGACCCTCCACTTCCCCAAGCATGACATCCTTCTTCAGGGAACGATCCCTTCGGACAACATGACCAAAGTAGGTCAGACAAAGTCTAGCCATTCTTGCTTTCGAGGAATATTCTGGCTGCACTTCCTCCAGGACAGATTTGTTTGTTCTTTTGGCAGTCCATGGTACTTTCAACATTCTTCCCCAACACCACAACTCAAAAGCATCAACTCTTCTTCGGTCTTCCTTGTTCATTGTCCAGCTCTCACATACATATGAGGCAATTCAAAATACCATGGTTTGGGTTAGGTACACCTTAGTCTTCAAGGAGGTGTCTTTGCTCTTCAGCACTTTAAAGAGGTCTTTTGCAGAAGATTTGCTCAGTGCAATACATCATTTGATGTCTTGCCTGCTGCTTCCATTGGTGTTGATTGTGAAACCAAGTAATAAATCTTTAACAACTTCAATCTTTTCTCCATTTACTGTGATGCTTCTTCTTGGTCCAATTGTGAGGATTTTCACTTTCTTTATGTTGAGATGTAATCCATACTGCAGACTGAAGTCTTTAATCTTCATCAGTAAGTGCTTTAAGCCATCCTCACTTTCAGCAAGCAAAGTTGTGTCATCAGCGTATCACAGGTTGCTAATGGGTCTTCCTCCAATCCTGATGCTATGTTCTTCTTTATATAGTCCAGCTTCTCAGAACACAGATTGAATAAGTATGGTGAAAGAACACAACCCTGATACACTCCCTTCCTGATTTTAAACCATGCAGTATCATCCCCTTGCTCTGTTCAAATTACACCCTCCTGACCTACATACAGGTTCCTGATGAGCACAATCAAGTGTTCTGGAATTTCCATTCTTCTCGATGTTATCCATAATTTGTTATGATCCACACAATTTAATGCTTTTGCATAGTGAATAAAACCCAAATAAACACCTTTCTGGTATTCTTTACTTTCAGCTAAGATCCATCTGACATCAGCAATGATATCCTTCATTCCACATTCTCTTCTGAATCCAGCTTGCATTTCTGGAAGTTCTCTGTCAATACACTGCTGCAACTGTTTTTTAATTATTTTCAGCAGGATTTTGCTTGCATGTGATATTAATGACATTGTTTGATAATTTCCACATACTGTGGGATCACCTTTCTTTCAGATGGGTACAAACGTGTCTTTTCCAGTCAGTTGGCCAAGTAGCTGTCTTCCAAATTTCTTGGCATAGACAAGTGAGTGCCTCCAATGTGGCATCTGTTTGTTGAAACATCTCAATGGGTATTCTGTCAATTCCTGGAGCCTTGCTCTTCACCAATTCCTTCAGTGCAGCTTCTACTTCTTCCTTCACTTGGGTTCTTGATCATATGCCACCTCCTGAAATGGATGAACATCGACCAATTCTTTTTGGTATAGTGACTCTGTGTATTCCTTCCATCTTCTTTTGATGTTTCCTGCATCATTCAATATTTTACCCATAGAATCCTTCAGTATTGCAACTTGAGGCTTGAATTTTTTCTTCAGCTCTTTCAGCTTGAAAAATGCTGAGCATTGTTTTCTAACTCCAGGTCTTTGCACATTTAATTGTAGTAATTGACTTTGTCTTCTCGAGCTGCTCTTTGAAATTTTCTTTTCACTTGTTTTGTCTTGCCATTTCTTCCATTTGCTTCAGCTACATTCCATTCGATGGCAAGTTTCAGAGTCTCTTCTAACATCCATTTTGGTCTTTTCTTCCTTTCCTGTCTTTTTAATGACCACTTGCTTTCTTCATGTATGATGTTCTTGATGTCATCTCACAATTCCTCTGCTTTCCAGTCATTGGTGTTCAATTAATCAAATCTATTCTTCATATGATCTCTAAATTCAGAAGGGATATAATCAAGGTCATATTTTGGCTCTAATGGACTTCTTTTAATTATCTTCACTTCAACTTGAACTTGCATATGAGCAACTGATGGTCTGTGTCACAGTCAGCTCCTGACTTTGTTTTGGCTAAAGATATTGAGCTTCTCCATTGCCTCTTGCCAGAGATGTAGTCAGTCTGATTCCTGTGTACTCCATCTGGCAAAATCCACATGTATAGCCACCATTTGTGTTGTTGAAAAAAAGCATTTGCAATGAATAAATTGTTGGTCTTGCAAGATTCTATCACGCTATCTCCAGCATTATTTCTGTCACCAAGGCCACATTTTCCACCTAGCAGGGATTCTTCTTTGTATCCAACTTTTGCATTCCAATCACCAGTGATAATCAGCACATCTTGATTGCATGTTTGGTCAATCTCAGGCTCCAGAAGTTGGTAAAAATCTTCAATTTCCTCATCTTTGGCTTTGGTGGTTAGTGCATAAATTTTAATAATAGTAGTATTAAGTGGTCTTTCTTCTAGGCATATGGATATTATCCTATCACTGACAGTATTGTACTTCAGGATGGATCTTGAAACATTCTTTGTGACGATGAATGCCACACCATTCCTCTTCAATTTATCATTCCTGCATAGTAGATCATATGGTCATCTGATTAAAAATGGCCAAAACCAGTCCAGTTCAGCTCATTAATACCTAGAATATCAATTATTATGCATTCCATTTCATTTCTGACTTCTAATTTTTCTAGATTCATGCTTTATACATTCCATGTTCCAATTATTAATAGATGCTTGCAGCTATTTCTTCCCATTTTGAGTAATGCCACATCAGCAAATGGAGGTCCCAAAAGCTTGACTCCATCCACATCATTAAGGTTGGCTCTATTCTGAGGAGGTAGCTCTTCCCCAGTCATATTTTGAGTACCTTCCAAACTTAGGGGCTTGTCTTCTGGCACTATATCGGACAACGTTTCAGGGCTATTCATAAAGTTTTCCAGTAATATATCAGACAGTGTTTTACTGCTATTGGTAACATTTTCACTGGCCAATTCTTTGAAAAGTGGATGGTCCCTTCCTTCTTCTGAGTCTGTCTTTGTCTAGAAGATCCACTGAAACCTGTCCACCATGGGTGACCCTGCTGGTATTCAAAATACTGGTGGCATAACCTTCAGCCTCCCACTAACACAAAAACCATCACAGAACCACAAAGTGACAGAGGAGTGGTGGCTACCCCCTAAAGTTCCTATCTAATATTTTGGGTTACTGCTATCAATTTCATCCTTACATAGATAGTTCCTAAAAGAGCACAATGCTCAAGGAAAACATTCTTTATTAATTAAGCTAAACTATTGTTTGGTTTTAAGGAGACTTCAGGGGATATTTTTGATTTAAGGTTTAAAGACTATCTCAAGGCAATAGTTTCAGGGATTCATCCAGCCTCAATGGCTCCACAAATGCTAGAGAGAAATGCTCCAGAAGTGATTTCATAAGAATTTTAAATTCTATTCTGCATCCCCCCTTTTGATCAGGATTCATCTATAGAATCTTTAGGGTCAAAACATTCTTTGATGTCAAAAGCTAAATATTTACCATTCCTAGTCCTTTGTATTCCTTTTATAACATTCTTAAATATCTCCTGAAGGAAGTTCCAGTAAGATGGCAGAATAGCCAGACAAGTTACACAAACCCTCTTCAACAAAGGAAAAAGAAACCAATTGACAGAGATACAGAAGATAATCCTGGAGCCCTGAGCTTTGAAAGGAAGTATACAGAAGTGGATTGGGCATCAACTAGTAGAAAAAAGCTGAATAAAAACAGTGAGTATGCAGATGGTTGGAGCAGTGGACTGTCAGCTACTCTGATGGGACCAACAGCCAGAATATTTCCAAGTGTGTTGGTACCTGAGAATTGACCTAAAGATCAGTCCTGGTTGCCAAGGACTACAGGGACGACTGTGCTGGTGCCCTATGACTAGGAAGGGAAACAGCAAGAAGGGAGACAACCTGAGCTATGGACTTTCAGCTGTCCAGAGGGTGCAGCCATTTTGATTATTTCCAAGCAGTGGCCATTTTGGATATTTAAAGTGACTGGGGGCACAGCCATTTCGAAAGTTTACAAGTGGTGGCCATTTTGTACTTTAAAGTGACAATATTTTCATTTAGATTCCAGGAATAGGCTCCATTTGTCAAGGACGCCAGGGACATACAGGAGGCAAACAACAGGAAAAGAGACAGATGCTAAATGTATAAGTATTGCCAACTAGCAAATAAAGGAGCACAGTACAGTACCCTGCTTATGTAAATAACATCCAAAGAAAATGAAAATTGTGGGCAAGTCACTCCAACATACAATCACTAATTAAATATAAACACAAAAAGTCACAATGCCTCAGAGAAACAGACCATCACAATCCACACAAAGAAGCAAATAAAGCAGAAGAAACAAGGGACCAGGATACAGACCCAAAGCACATCCCTGAGGAAGACACAGCATTGGAACTCCCTGATAAGGAATTCAAAAGAATTACATTTAGTTACCATCAATGAACTGAGAGAGAGATCAAGGAAAACACTGACAAAATTGAGGAAAACACAGAGAAAACCCTAGAAAAATTTCAAAAGACAATACAAGAACAAAATGACAAAATAAATGAAAAATTAGAAATGATACAAAATCTACAGACAGAAATTCAGAAGATTAATACTAAATTGTCAGAAATAGATAACACATTGAATGGGCAAAGGAGTAGAATTGAATCAATGGAAGACAGAATTAGTGAGATTGAAGGCAAATACTTCAATACTTCTTTGGAAAGGAATCAATCAGAAAAAAGATCAAAACAAAACGAAGAAAGCCTAAGGTTCATGTGGGATACCATCAAAAGAAATAACCTATGTGTAACTGGAATTCCAGAACAGGAAGAGAAAAATAAAACTACAGAAAAAATTGTCAAAGATTTGTTGGAAGAGAATTTTCCTGGTATGATGAAAGAGGAGACAATATCCATTCAAGAAATCCAAAGAACTCCAAACAGGATAGACCCCAAAAGAAAATCACCAAGACATATCATAATCAAACTCACCAAAACCAAAGACAAAGAAAGAATCCTGAAAGCAGCATGGGAAAAACAAAAAGTTACCTACAAGGGACAACCAATAAGACTAAGCTCAATTTCTCAGCAGAAACCACACAGGTGAGAAGAAAAAGGGATGGTATATAGAACCCTGAAAGAGAAAAATTTGCAACCAAGAATCATATATCCAGAAAAGTTGTCCCTTAAATATGATGGTGAAATTACAACATTTCTAGATAAGCAGAAATTAAGGGAATTTGTTAAAACCAGACCAACCTTACAAGAGATGCTAACGGGAATCCTTTGGACAGAGAACCAACAACAGCAAAGAACAACTGACCATTAACACACATGATGACATAACCCAGAAGCCAACCCACATATGGAAGTATCCAAAGTAAATAAGCCTACAATATTGTAAACAGGGAACCAGAGACATCAATTGACAAATGAGAACAATCACAAAACAAAAAGAGGGGAAAAAATGAATGGTAGGGAAGTCAAGACAACTACAAGATAGAATGGACTGTTCTAAACTTGGGAATAAAAAATTATAAATTACAGGGTAACCTCAAAGAAAACTGATAAGCCTTCACATCAAAATAAAGAGGACCAGCACAAATATTTAGCAAATACTAAAACACTAACAATGAAGGAAGTGATAACATGATTCATAAACAAAACATGCTCAGCACAGAAAATTATATGGAACAAAGAAATCAACACCACAAAAAAGCATAACATAACAAAATGACAGCAACAAATTCATATTTGTCGATAATTACATATCTTACAAGGAACTTATCTCTAAAATTTATAGAAAACTCCAACCCCTCAATGATAAAAAGATTAACAATCCAATTTAAAAATGGGCAGAAGACATGAATGGACACTTCACCAAAGAGGATATGCAGGCAGCCAGCAAATACATGAAGAATGCTCATGATCATTACCCATCAGAGAGATGCAAATGAAAACAACAATAAGATACCATCTCACCCCAGCACTAATGACAAAGTTCAACAAGACAGAAAATAACAAATGCTGGCGAGGATGTGGAGAGTTTGGGACTCTCATATACTGCTGGTGGGACTGTAAAATGATACAACCACTGTGGAAAACAGTATAGCAATTCCGTAAAAACCTGGAATTAGAAATACCATTTGACCCAGCAATCCCATTACTAGGTATATATCCTAAAGAAGTGAGAGCCAGGACAAGAACAGCTACATGCACACCCATGTTCATCACAGCACTATTTACAATGGCAAAAAGATGGAAACAACCTATGTACCCATCAACAGAATGGATAACCAAACTATGGTACATATACACAATGGAATACTATGCAACACTAAGGAATAATGTAGAATTGGCAAAACACTGCATAACATGGATGAACTTGGAGAACATTATGTTGAGTGAAATAAATCAATCACAGAAGGACAGATATAGTATTAGTTCATTATTGTAAAAAGTCAAGGAAAAGTTTATATATGGAAAGGAAATTTCTTTGTTGGTTACAAGGGGTGGGGGGGGAGGAACACTGCAAAAAAAAATGCATTGACCCATGTCACTTTAGTTTTATGTATTTCACAGTACATAAATTGTATTTCAATAAAATGCATTAAAAAAAAAAAAAAAAAAGTCTCCTGAAGTAAATAGCTGTTTCTGGAAGAACAGGGAAAATATAAAAGACATTCTCAATATCTTTCAAAATGTTATTCCCCATTATTAGTGATTGTCATTACTTCGAATTCAGGTAATTTTAATGGGTAACATTAATTTGCATATTAACTGAGAAACTTTTAACTGCTTTTGGAAAGCTAAAACAAAGACAGAGCAAAAAATTGTTAATAGAAAGCAGAATCAATCCTCAAGGAATTTCAAAACAAAAGAAATTCTTGCTGATTATAGGAATGTTTTTCAGGAGCTTCCTCAGAATCCCATAATGTCAGTCAGCTAACTCAATATTTGATATTGGATGACCCATCATTACCCCAAATTATTTATATTCAAAACTAAATTCACCATATTTCATTTAAACCTTAAAAGAATTATTGGTACCATTTTTCTCCTAGCATGACAATCATCTTTGATTCAATTTTGATTCAAACCACAATTACCACAGGCATATTAGATACTGTATGAACCATTGTGGCATGTCAAGGGCACAGGCCCTGCCTTTAGGGAAATATCTCTATAATGTTCCCTGTCTAACCCCTGTCCCTGGATTGTGCAAAAGGTTAATGCACTGGCTGCTAATCAAAAGATGGGTGGTTCAGGTCCACCCAAAGTCACCTCGTATGAACAGCCTGGTGATCTACTTCCAAAAACCAGCCATTGCAAAGCCTTCTGAGTACAGTTCTACTCACTTGAGGTCATCACAAGTCAGAATCACTTTGACAGTAACTGGTTTTATCTTACCAAGACAAAGATTTTTCCTTTGAAATGTGTCTCATGTTTTCTTCTTCTTCCTCTTTTCCACTACCATCATCTCCTCATATCTGAATCACAGTCATGGAAGCATGATGCCCACCTCCTCCATGCCACCATCTTCCTGCTGCCCACAACAAACACTGTCTTCAGTTATTTCTTGACTCAGTGTTGTTGGTGCTCAGTGAATTCTTATTAGTTTTAATTAAGTTTTCCAAGCCCCACATGGTTGTCTCTGACCAGGCTAAGAACTTTATCTAGGAGGTAAGGAGAGGACCATTGCTGAGAAAAGAATTTAACCTTACACAGATAATTTGGTCTTTGTCCTTGGAATTGCCCCAAGAAGGAAACCTCTTTAATGAGGCTTCCAGACCACACCTGAGGGTTTATGCTAATGAGATGTTTCTTGATGGAGGCTGGTAAGGGCAGAAAGACTCCAGACGATTTCAGTTGACCTCAGGGAGGGGGAGGCATGATTCAATCAATCATGCCTATGTACTGAATCTCCAGTAAAGGCTCTGGACATAGAAGTTTCATAGATTTCCTAGCTGGTGAAAGATATCAATGCACATGGAGCGTAGCATGTTCTTTTTTGGAAAATGAAAGTTTTATGTTGGGAACACTTTCAGACATCACTCTATGTATCTCTTCATTTGTCTGTTTTTGAATAATAAAACTGTTGCCATAAGTATAGCGCTTTCTTGAGTTCTGTGAGTTGTTCCAGTGAATTCTCAATCCCAAGGGAGTGATGGGAGCAAGCAAATCAGAAGTGAGGGAGTGCTCAGGAGACCCCTAAGCTTACAGCTGACTTCCTAAAAGGGTAGTGGGAAAACCCTGAATTTGTAGCCAGGAGTTTATAGCTTTTGGCTGGCATCTGAAGTCTTGGGCAGACTTGGCAGCCTGGAACACTGTGCCCTATAACTTGTGAGGTCTGGCCTAGCTCTGGTGGTTAAGATCAGAGGAAGAATTACTACATGTGCAGCTGATAACAGAAAAGAGAGGAAGAGAATTATTACAGATTGATTTGATTTCCACAACCACCTAGAATGCCAAACATGATTTCATTCATGTGAAAATCTGCCATTGTCAGCCCGCCACCCCTACTGCATTGCCTTTGCTATTAATTTCATCTGTGTATGTCTTGAAATACTCAAAAAGTAATGTCAAGGAAGGGTGATATCTTTAAAGCTGTAACATAATACAATAAACGGTCATTTTCCTCATTAGGGGGATGAGTGAGTAGAGTATCTAGGCTCCAAACCAACTCCACTTCAAAAGAATGCCCACTTCAACCTTGCTCACGTGTGAGTTTTTAGGTCATTATGAAGGACACAGAATATTTAAATATTTTCAGAAAAAAAGATGTAGTTTCTCAGATGATACAACTTTAGATAAGCTTGATTTGTACTTTTTGAATGCAGAGAAAGTCTTTCCTGCCTGTTGGCTCCCTGGATTGGTGGGGGAAGAAAGCAAGGAAGATTTTAAAGGAAAGACTGCTCTTTTATAAAGAGAAATGTGGTAATGGAGGAGATAAAGACAGAAATTGCTAGGGCAGAACCAGCTGCAGTCCCCAGTGTCAGGAGCGGCTGCAATCCTCACCATGCAGTTTCAGTCTTGAGCTGCTTATTGTCCTTTTATGCACTTCAAATACAGATGCTTTTTCCAACCCTTTTAGATATGGTTTCTAATATGTGATTGACCTAAATATCATACAGAAACAAACAAAATAAATAAATATCATACAGAAGCAGACAAACAGAAACAGTTGAGGACAAAATCTCACCAAAATCTCTCACTAAGCAATCACTATACCTTAAATGTTTTCTAGAGTTCCTTTCATTTTTCCTTCATGTATATAGTATATAAGGAGCTCTGGTGGTGCAGTGCCTAAGGCATCTGACTGTTTACCAAAAGGCTGGCAGTTCAAACCCACCAGCTGCTCCACAGAAGGAAGATGAGGCAATCTACTTTTGTAAAGATTTACTACCTTGAAAGCCCGATGGGGGTTGCTATGAGTCAGAATCGACTCAATGACAGTGGGTTTGATTTTGATATATAGTATGTGCCTCAGTAATATTCTAATCCCCAACAAATATTTGTTGAGTAACTAAATTAATTGATTAGTTAAAGGCTATAGAGTTATGGAAATTTGTGCTCTGATTTTTTTAACTTTAACTAACATCACCATTTTGTTTTCTGATATTGGTAGATGGTTATTGCCCTCCATTTCAATGGTTTTTAAAAGTTCCATTTAGGAAATATGCCACAACTGATGCAAAAATTCCTATATACTTAGAGAATGTTTAAATTTTTTTTCCATTTTTTCTATTATAGATAATACTATGATGACAAACTTTTTCCATATAACTCTTTCCACATTTTTTGGATAACTTCCCTAGATAGATTCTCTAGATCAGGGGTCAGCAAACTTTCCCTGTGAGGGACCAGATATTAAATATTTTAGGTTTTGCAGGCCATATGGTCCCTTCCTCAGCTACTCGGCTCTGCTGACGCAGTGCAAAAACAATCATAGGCAATACATAAATGAATGAGTGTATCTGTGTTCAAACAAAAATTTATACATGTGTACTGAAATTTAATTTTCATGTATCATGAAATGTGATTCTTTTTTTAATTTTTTTCAACTATTTAAAAATGTAAAAACCATTCTGATTCACAAGGTGTACAAAAATAAGTGACTAGTTAGATATGGTCCACTGGCCTGTAGTTTGCTTACCCCTGCTCTAGAGTCATAGTCCCTGGTGGTGCAAACGGTTTGCACTCCACTGCTAACTGAAAGGTTGGTGGTTTGAACCTAAACATTGGCACTGTGGGAGACAGGCCTGGAGATCTGCTTCCATAAAGATTACAGTGAAGAAAGCCCTGTGGAACCCAGTTCTACTCTGTAACACATAGAGTCACTGTAAGTCAAAAACCACTTACAGGCAGCAGGGTGTTTTTTGTGTGTTTGTTTTTTCACCTCTAGAGTCTAGAGATTTGAGTCAAGTTATGAGTATTCCATGGCTCTCAATAAACAACCGTCCAGCATTTTGTGGGTAATTTTGATGGTTACTTTGGTTGTTATATTTCTAAGTTCAGGCATTTGAATAGTTTCTGTTTTGATCATCGGACGACATAATTGCTATTAAAGGACTATGCAAAAGACTTGGTAAAGCAGAGGATCAGCAAAAAAGAATAGAGATGAGATGAGATGGATTGACACAGTGGCCAAAACAATGAACTCAAACATGGCAGTGATTGTGAGGATGGTGCAACACCAGGCAACATTTCATTCTGTTGTACATAAGGTGGCCATGAGTCAGAACCACCTCGATGGCACCTAACAACATCAACAGTGCACCCTTGCAACTTATTAGCTCTGGCCCGTAACCATTTCATTACAATGACTTAGAGTGACAAGATCATAGAAGAGGTCATCTAGTCCAGCCTTCTGAAGCAAGAAAGGTCCTAGTTAAAAGCTTTCCAGAAGGGGTACTCCAGGATTTCATCATCTAACCTCAATCTTTCCCAACTCAAACACATTTCATTTTAATTCTTCAGTTGAGCCTGAGAACACCTGGCCAGCAGCCACCTTCAAACACAAAGACAATTATTAAGTTAATCCTTCTGCATTTCTTTCTCTATCCTAGGTTGCTAATGGTGAGCAAGAACTATTTCCTTTTGTGGGTTGTGAAATTGAGGGATAAAAATGCCTTTTCTCTGATTGGATGGTGACTCAGAAAAGGAAAACTAACACAAAATTCCATGTTCCCTGCCTCTAAGATTAACTGTCACGATCATAAATAAATATTTATTAAGCATCCACTGGTTGCACACCACTGTGTGAGGCATGATGGCAATTAGTCCCACTCATTACTGTACATTTTTTTATTTTTTTCCATTTATTAAATTGTATTCTGAATGATTAAATTGCTTCAGGCCATAAGTGCAAAATTGAAAATATTCAATTAGGACACATATAATAAAGCAGCAGCAGTTAAAACATAGTACATTATAACAGCAATTTTACAATTACTATTCTCAAAATCTAGATGGGGCAGATTTACAAAATGCTTGAATACCAGAGGACTTGTCAGACCAAAAAGACCAGTGAACTCCTTACAAAGAGGAAAACACTTTCCCTGGCTTCCTACACATGAAATTTGAGACTCAGGATTTGAAGGTGGCTTATCCCAATTGATAAAATTTTTCTCTTTTCTTGATTTTAAAGTATGGAGAGGTATACTTCTTATTCTCACTCCAATTTTAAAAAGCTCACAAATGTTCAAGTAAAAATACTAGTTCAAGAATTTGTGTTTATATTCTTCTCATGCACTAAACATTTTTTAGGGGTAGGGGGTATTTGTATAAACCAGGTGATAAATTATATACAAAGAAAATAACCATTTCTTTTTACAGAAATATCTCAGATGCTAAGACCAGAGGGGAGTTATTCATGGCTGAGGGTCATTAGTGATAGTGGGTCACTAGAGGGATGGGGGATCACACCTGACACTGTCAAGGGGGGTGACACCAAAAAGCTACCAAGATCTGCAGCAGGCGGTAGCAGTAGTAGGCAGGAAGCATTTCAGGGGTAGGGGCCACCTAGGGAATGGTCCTGAGAATCTGCATTTTAAACAAGCTCACCCCATGATCCATATGCAGATTGATTTGTGGTCCACACTTTGAGAAAGAGTGTTGTAGAGGATGGTCCATTGATCATAGTCACACTGCAGTTCAGGTGTCCACCACTGATATGGATGCTGCTGTGGCTTTCAACTAAGTGATCTGCTTTACACACACTGAGAATGAACACTGCCTAGGTCCATGTACAGACTATCCACGTCTGTTTGTTATTTCTTTAAATATATACTCATTATTAAAACAATTTCTCAATGACATTCTGTGTTTTGAATATTTCTCTGTCCTCTAAGTTTCTTGAGGACAAGGTCAGTTCTTCATCCTGGTGATCCTAGTGCTTATGATAATGGAGTTCAACAACATTTTTATTGCTGAATATAAGGCAAAATATTATTGATCCATTTGTATTATAAAATACAGGTGCTATAACTTATATCAATATTTAAAGAGATATAAACTTTGGCTAACAGAGTATATACTGTTGACACTTACACTCAAAGTTTATCACCATGAGTGGAAACATCTTTCTCACTTATTCTTGGCTAGGGATTCACTCACTGCTGCCTGCTCTGTCTCTTCAGAACCATTTCCGGGTATTATTAAATTTTATTATAATTTATCATAGACAATGTATTAGGAGCTCTGGTGGTGCATTAATTGCTTCCATAAGGACAACGCTGTGTCTTGCCACCAACCTCATGTATCTGTTACTCCAAACCAATGAACCAAACCCACTGCCATTGAGTTGATTCCAACTCATAAGGTGGCAAATCTTTACAGAAGTAGATGGCTCCATCTTCCTTCTAAGGAGTGGCTGGTGGATTTGAATCACCAACCTTCTGGTTCAGAGTCAAATGCCTTAGGCACTGCACCACCAGAGCTCCATTCAGGTCTAAATCTACCTTCTCTCAAGAACAGACGGCTTTCAATTCTTCACGTGGCCATATTTGCATTCTAAGTTCCAAGATCCCAGGAGAGCATGCATGTGCATGTGTGTGTGTGTGCGCACACACACACACACACACACATATCTCGAAGCATGATGCACTATTTGATTCTGCCTAATCCACTCCTCGGAAGGAAGGTTGGGCAATCCTACTTCCGTAGTGATACTGCCTTGAAAACCCAAGGAGGGGTTGCTATGAGTTGGGCTGACTCGATGGCACACAACAACAACAACAACAATCTTCTTGTAACCTCTAATGTCTACTCTAATTAGAAGTCCTTCTATCAACTTGTTAGCTTCATCTGGGTGTTATTCTCTACATTTTTTTATTTTCAGATAACATATAACTCATCTTCCCAAGTTTTAGATCATTTTGAAGCTGTATCTTAGTGGGATTTCTCCTTCCAAGAATACTTCTAGCAAAACTCTTTGAAACCAAATTCTACTGGTGTCTCCTCATAAATACAATCCCTGCTTACCACTCTAGTGAATTGTTGCATCCACTAAATTGTTGGGGTGCACTTTTGAATGCCAGATTTTGAAATATATTTTCTAAAGAAACACGTTTTCAGAAAAAAAATTATACCCCCTGTAGAAAGATGAATGATAATGCGGCTGTTTCATCTGTAGGCCAGAATACTGAGGGTTAGCTTTACTTTTCTCAGGTACATGAAGGGCTTTTAGGAAAGAGGTATCTGGTTAGTGGCTATCCATGTCTGTTGTTGTTGTTATGTGCCATGGAGTCAGACCCGACTCAAAGCGACCCCTCCTTGGGTTTCTGAAGCAGTATCACTGGGGAAGTAGATTGCCCAACCTTCCTTCTGAGGAGTGGCTGGTGAGTTTGACCATGTCTAGAGGGAATATATAAGAAACTTGGGACTTAAGTTAAAGCAAGATCGTCACATATTTAGCACAAGAGGAACTTGTGCTGCAAAAGTGTACCAAAGATGAGAACAGTACTTATGTCAGAAAGTTTGGACCTTCATTTAGGGCCTTCACCCAGCTAAGAGGCTCTCTTAAAGCCTGATTGAGCTGGATGAATTTAAAAACAAACAAACAAGCAAACAAAAACACCATAACTACAAGGGTGAATGTGAAATGTTATTTTATATTTTTGATATTTTGTAATAATTTCTCTCAAATTAAAAAAAAAAAAAAAAAATTGGAGCTTTTGATATTCTTTGCATACAGAATGATCAAATGAGATTGCCCAAAGAACAAACAACATGACCAAAAGGACAGGCCAGTGATGTGTTACACAGATGACAGAAAATGCACTGAGAACATTCATTTATTCACTCATTCATTTAACAATATACACTGAATGCCTACTTCATGCCAGACACTCTTCTAAATGCTTGAACAAAACAGAGATCCCTGTCCTTGTATAAGGTACTTTCTAGTAGAGGGATGCTAACAATAAACAACAAATGTAATAAATAAATAAATCATGAAATGTTTTGCAAAGTGATAAATGATGAAAAAGAAAGAAAGCAGTAGAGTAGGATAAAGGGAACCAAGAGTGCAGGGATAGGTGCTAGGCTACGTATTAGAGTGGTCAGGGAAGGTCAGACTGAGAAGGGTGATTGGAGCAAAGGCCTGAAGGAATGACAGAGTGAGTCAAGAGGATACCATTAGGGAAGACTGCTCCAGGCAGAGAGAAGAATTAAAGCAAAGTTTCCAAAGCAGAAGGCACCTTGTTAGGAATTGAATTATGTCCTCCAAAACTATGTGTTGAAATATGACCTGGTTTAGAAATACGGGTTTATTTTGTTATATTAATGAGGCTATGCCAAAATAGAGGACCTCTGGTAGCACAGTGCCTAAGACACTTGACTGCTAACCAAAAGGCTGGCGGTTCAAACCTACTAGCCACTCTTCGGAAGGAAGGTTGGGCGATCTACTTCCGTAGTGATATCATCTGTTTGTTTTAATATAACAAACTGCCCCTTAGGGTTTCCAAGGCTTTAAATCTTTACAGAAGCAGATTGTCACATCTTTCTTCTGTGGAGAAGCTGGTGGGTTCAAACCTCCAACTTTTAGGTTAGCAGCCAGGTGCTTAACCACTGCACCACCAGGGCTCCTTAAGAAAAGATGTAAGTAGGGTATGTATTAGCGTAGCTCAGTGTGGGAGAAGATATATAGAATCTTGACTGCTAACCCTTGAGGCAAACAGTGAGGTCAAGACTGAGCTGATCAGGTTCCTGGTTACACAGCTGCTATGCCTATGAAGTCATAAATAAAGGCAACAGAGCAAATGACCATGTGACCCAACCTAGTTCCCGACAGGCTTCCCTTAGCCCCATCAGTTGAAGATATCCTGACCCCAGATATCTTCCCCGGTGCCTCTCAGCTTGACCACATTATATGGACTATACAGACAGGAGGGAGTGGTCAAGATCATATCCATGGTATTAGGGACCAATCTTGCAACAATATTCACCTGATACACACAACACCTGGTTTAAAGGGGCCACTGTATGGCACTGGACAAGTCAGAGAGTCTTATAAATACTAAAAGGAATCCTAGTGTTCTTGTGTGGGAGCAGAATTGTTTCCAGGGGCTCCTTAGCTCCGTTTTGTGCAGTGACTTTCCATCCTATTTTCATTATCTGGTTCTTCTAGTTATTTGGGGGGGAAAAAAATGCTAAGGGCTGTCCAGAGGGACTTCCTGTAGAGCTGAAACGTGCCACAACTTAAGGTACTGAGCCTTCTCTCTTGGCCCAGCTGTGGTCTGTGGAGATGACAGATGGGTCCAGGAAGGTTATGCATTTGTTTAGAGAGTTGAGTAGAGTAGGGCATATCATGGCAAGAGAAAACCCAGAGTGAGAATTAAGTGAGGAAGAACAAACACAGAAGAATTTTTAAAAATAAAAACCAAGAAGAAAGACTACAGCAGAAGGGGAAGAATTGAATGATGCTTGTTGTTGTTGTTGTTGTTAGGTGTCCTCAAGTTGGTTCTGACACATAGCAATCACAAGTGACAGTACAACTGACCCAAAGAGTATTCATGGCTGTAATATTTACAGTAGCAGATTGCCAGGTCTTCTCTCACTCAGCTGCTGGGCTCCAACTGCCTGCCTTTCAGTTGGCAACTGAGAGCTAGGACTCTAAAGATCTTCTTCCACATCAAGCTACTCTAATTAATATCCTACTTGTGCCTTTTGTTATATTAAAACATATTCTCTGCCTTCTGAAATACAACCTATTCTCTATTTCTAGTTGATAGGGATTTTGAGATTTTAAGCAAAGAAAAAAGATAAAGTTACTGTCCTTAAGATGACTTTATCAGAAAATAGGTAATGATATTACTGGTGTTTTTGTTATAAAATACTTTGAATCCTAAATAAAATGTAAAAGGAGAAATGAACACATCACCCCTACGGACTCATGAAGATCCCAGGTAGTGGTAAGTGCATTGACTTTTTATTTCCCCCTATAGTTTGAGGTTGCCATGCTGTCATTGAGCCACTTAAATCTTATGAATAATTTGTAAATATTGTATCCCAGTGGAGTGAAGTCGGAGTGTAGAATATAGCCATCTAGAGACTATCAACAGTGAACTTCAAAGTCACCTTAAACATAATTTCTCTTTATCTTATCCTTATCTTACTACAGAACTCTGGATTTGTATGGGAATTCTCCCATATTTCCATAAAGAAAAAACAAAATTTGTAATCTGAACAGCTTGAGAATGTGAGCATCACTTTGGCCATTGTGAGTACATCCAATGTGAATTTTTGTGTGCCTGATGCTATTCTGATTGGGTCAAAGGAAATTCACTCCATTTCACTCAGCCATGCTTATGTGTCAAACAAAAATGCCAGGTTCTGGGAGTGGACTTAATATTCTCAGCAGTCAATATACTTCTGTGAATGATATGAAGGTGGCCATCAAATTGCTTTCTGCCAATTGTTGTAAACAAAACAAACAAACTCACTGCCGTTAAGTCAATCCGACCCATAGCGACCTCTCCTTAGGTTTCCAAGGCAGTATTACTACAGAAGGAGCTCTGGTAGCATATTGCCTAAGGCACTTGACTGCTAATCAGAAGGCTGGCGGTTCAAACCCATCAGCCACTCCTCGGAAGGAAGATGGGGCAACTACTTCCATAGTGATACTGCCTCGGAAACCCAACTCGGCGGCACATAACAACAACAACAACATTACCACAGAAGTAGACTGCCCAATTTTCCTTCCAAGGAGTGGCTGGTGGGTTTGAACCTCTAGCCTTCTGGTTAGCAGTCAAATGGCTTAGGCACTACTTGTAGTAAAGCCTGCCATTGTTTGTGACGTCAACACCTATCTATGTTAAATATTATCCAATAGAAAGTTAAGGTTCTAGGTAAATGTGCACCTGGAAAACACTACCACAACCAAAAGCAACACTAATAAGACTGAACTGAATGCCATTTTCATCTGGAATATAAGGTTGTTTTATTAAGAATTTAAAAAAAAAAAAAAAAGACCTACCTATATAGCACAAGATAAAAAGCTCTGGTGGTAAATATTTCCCCTGTTATCTGAAACCCCAAATTCACCATTAAAAATTCCATTAGATGCAAAATGACACAGCAATAAGCACAGTAGGTTTGGAGCCAGACAACTGGATTCTGAAACACAAAGGCCACAAGTCCTAAAACTCTATGAGCCGCAGTTTCCTCAAATGCAAAGTGGTTGTTTTTCATACCCAGTTATGTCTCTATATCCTGTATAGTAACCAAACAACTGACAACTGACTTCTGTAGAATTTGTCTTCCTGAGGTCTGCTCTGTATTTACCCCTTTCTAAAGTCACTGTTTTCATGAAGCATTTCTTGTGGTCAGCAGTGTATCAATTGTCTGGAATCTCTTTTTTTGTCACAGTTTGGGGATTTTCCAAATCACAAGTGCCAGCATCCTCATCACTGATCATTCCATGTGATGATCAATGGAAGAGTCTCTGTTGGTTTTTCTATGCCACTCAGTCACTTTGTTTTTTACACAGAGTCTTGAAGAGGTACCTCTTTGGCCAAAGGAAAAACAGGTGATGTTGGCCTAATTATCACCATGAGGTCCTCCCTTTCTCATTTCCTTTTTTTTTTTTCTTTTTTGTCTTTCTAGTCATGCTTGATTTGCATTTCACCCCACCATTCAAAGGAGATGCCATTTCTGCTCTCTCACACCAGTCTTAGCACTTCCTTTCTCAAGGCAGCTGTTCGAATGGAAATACTGCGGGCTTTCTAACGCTGCTGCGTGCAGCCGTTCTAATCCTGGCTTTGGTATTTACAAGCTACGTGATTAATGGTGACTTCTCTGAACTGCTATCTGCTCATCTGTGTAAATGAAAATCCTATCTCTTCATGGGTTTGTTGTGTGATTAAAAGAGATGAAACGCATGCACCTGTCTCACGTAAGATGATCAAGAAATATTATTAATTCCCTTTCTCCTTGTAAATTTTTCTTCTTTTCATTCTTTGCTATTTTACTTTTGTTCTAACATTCTTTAACATCTAAGTTCTTTGTACCTTTCCTTCCCCATCCTTTCCTGATCTTTTTCTTCATCTTCTCCCTACTCTTTGGGCACTTCAGCTCAGGGATTAAGTACATGAGCTTTTGACTTAGGATCAAAATCCAGATCCTCTGCCTCCCAACACTATTACCATAGACAAGTCACTGACTCTCACTGAATCAGCTTCTGGCCCTGTTAAATGGAACTAACAATAGGGCCCAACATATAAGTTTCCACAATAACAAATGTGATGATGATGGTACATGTAGGAAGCTTAGCACAGTGCAACATACGTAGTAAACGGCCATTAATGTTAGCTGTATTCTCTTTGCCCGAGATTCATTATTAAATCTTGCTCTTCACTTCACATTCATCATAAACCATTTACCTTCATATTCTTCTAATCTCAAATTTCCTCTTTCAAATTAACTCTTCCCCTTTCTGCCAAATTACTCTCTCGCCTACACACATATTACAAAGCCATTCAGGGTCATCAGCCTGTCACAGCGCCAGAAGACATTTAAAAAAAAAAAAAAAAAGTTAATGTTTCTATTCCTTTTGAGACATTGACGGTCTTGTTACAACCATTTAAGGTTAAGGTTAGGGCCATTTTTATCCATTTTTTTTTTTTTTTTTTTTGTCTCCAACAGGATGCCATCACTTTCTACTTTCAGAGGTGTGCTCCCATCCCCTTCATCTGTGGCCTTTCCTTCTGTGTTCATGACTATTTCTTCTTTCACTTCCACCCCCTCATCTACTGATTCACCTTTCCCTGATCAGTCTGAGCCAGTATCTTTAACTGATGATTCACTCTTTATTATTTGATCTAACCAATATAAAAAGAACCATATGCTGTCTAGCGGCCTTGTGTTAGACCATAAATATATCAGTCATTAATTTAAAACCAGCCAATCACCAAGTTTTTCTAGATCAATACTCATAGCACTTAGTTTTGGTGTTTTCTTTCTCTAAAAAGTAAATATTTTAGTGAAGAATAGAGATCTCTAGTAGTTTGGTAGGCACCCAGATAGCACTCCCAATACAGTTTCCAATTTGTGAACATCAATCTATTCCTGAATTCCCCAAACTTTTTTTTTGTTGTTGTTGTTATTACACTTTCAAGCTCACTTCCTCACCTACATACTTACCATCACCCTGCCCCAATTTCCTAACACAATTTTGGTCCAGGATCTGCTGTGGCCCTATGTTATTGGACCCAGTGGCTACTGAGCTCTAGACATCCTCTAGCCCTTTAATCTGCTTGCTGATAATAGCCAGACAAAAAGCACTCTGCACAAACATGTCAACAGCTTCTAGTAATGAATGTGTAGTGAGTGCCTGATTCTGAGCTAAAATATTTACACATTCTATTTTAAATGTTGGGAGCTCTGGTAGCATAGCCTAAGGCACTTGACTGCTAACCAGAAGGCTGACGGTTCAACCCACCAGCCACTCCTCGGAAGGAAGGTTGGGCAATCTACTTCCATAGTGATACTGCCTTGGAAACCCAAGGAGGGATTGCTATGAGTAGGATCCAACTTGACAGCAGTGGGTTTATTTTAAATGTTAATCAACACAGATACCATTTTTATGCCCCATATATATATTAGAAAACTGAAACTTGGAAAGGTTAAATAATGTGCTCGAGATCATTTGTGTAGCACTGCCAGGAACTGAACCCACATCTGTCTGACTTCAAAGCCTGTCCTCTTTCTGTTCACTGACTCTTTGATAGGAATTGGGAGTGGAGGCATTATTTTCATTTTCTGACCCCTGAAACTCTGCTGAGCTTCACTAAGTCCCTGTTTTCTAGAATTCCAGGTTCTATACTCTAATATCATATTGTTTTATACATGAGGATCCTGCCCTTATCTGTTGATTATTATTCTGTACAGGCCCTGTGCTAGGCACTCAAGATGCAGTGATGAGGAATAAAGACAGTCTGCCTGCAAAGAGCTCAAAGAAGAGTGAAG
The DNA here is from genome assembly GCF_000298275.1 of Orycteropus afer afer. Lineage (NCBI taxonomy): Eukaryota > Metazoa > Chordata > Mammalia > Tubulidentata > Orycteropodidae > Orycteropus > Orycteropus afer. Next base: position 1,663,338 of record NW_006921841.1, on the reverse strand, counting down.
AAGCATGGGCATCAATACACCATGAACTCTACCCTCTTTTGACACATCAGGGATATAAATGAAAAATGAGAAATATGGAAACGGGCCTTTCCCTATCACCTTTTAAAGCAACTGTTCAGGTTCAAGATGGATGAGCTCAAGATAATTTTTTTTTTTTCCATAGATGATGTGCCTGCTCTAAACATAATTACTCAAAAAGCAAAAGCTAGAAGCCTTTGTGAGGCTACTTCAAGTTCTTCCAAAAAAGGTAACCATTACTGAGCCTCTTATTCCTTAAGGAGAACAGGAATGCTCTGAAGCATTGCTCGGACTCCCAAGCATCAGGCTGTTTCAGAGAATCCCAGGCTCATCATTCTTCTGTGTCTGGGTTCATTCATCATAATAGACTTAAACTACTAGCCCTCAATTTGGACTTCACTTTTGGGCTGAGTTTAGCCACAATATTCCCAATGACTGAAACCACTGGGGCATCAGATACTTAGCACTCAAGAAGGACCAGTACTCAAAGGTATAGAAGTCCTTGCTGATATGGGGCAGGTATCAAGAAGTTCCATCATCTATATGTAAGGCTGTGCCTTTCCAATCATTCTGTTTACAAGCCTCTTAGATAACTTTTTCTCCCTGAAAATAAACGAAGGCTCAGAATGGTGTTATCACCAGTTTTTGTGTTTATTCATTTATACACTTATTCACTCAAAAGATATTTATTACATACTTAAATGGGTGTCAGGCAGTATTCTTGGTGCTGAGATACAGCAACACGTAAGTCAGATGTGACTTGAGTTTAGTTTTTTGGTTTTACATATATTAACTCATTTGATTCTCAAAACTCTAGATGGAAATAAAGTATTACTGTTATTTCTATTTAATTAATGTAAATACTAAGGCATAAATATTCTGCACATCCGACTGTAATGTGTTAGTGAATTTTCAACCCTGCTACAAGCATTCAGCAGCAGATCTTCTTGGACCACAGGGAATCTTTCAGCTCTGCAGATTGGGTCTTGTCATGGATAGGTAAGTTTGACCTTTGCTAAATTGTAAACTCCAGGAGGACAGGGAGCTTTGTCTATTAGTTCACTGATATATCCCAAGAACTTTGAACAATGCCTGGCACACACTATTTAAAAAATAAGGGTAGAATGAATAGATGATTTTTAATTGAGATAGTGAAAATTTTATATAAAAGAATGTCTCTGAATAGAAGCTTACAAATGCAATTGAGGAGTTCAGAAAGTAGTTGTGCTGGAAAACAGCTAGAGAAAATGGAACACAATGCCCGTGACTATTTGTTTCATGATCTGGAAAAGAACTAAATAGAGAAATAATATCGATAATAATATAAAGATCATGGAATAAACTATATCTCCCTTCACTTTCCCTTCTTGCCCTCTTTAGCATCTCCAAAAGGATTTGATGGTGTTGCTTGGGTATTTTCACAAAAGCTAATCTCACACTGGTATTATTGCACAAATGTTTTTTTGAAAAAAAAAAAAGAAAGAAAACTGTTCAAAAGACTAACAGGGCATTTAAGAGTTCTGGGGGTGGGGGGAAGTCATGGAGATTTTTTAAATATACACTTGCCCCTTTATATCAAGTCCCACCTAAAAACTCCACCAAGATATGTCATTCCAGGGCCTGAAAAACAAGGCAGAAGAATTTCTGTATCTTAAAAAATTCAGGAAATTATTTTTTCAACAAATTATTTCTTAACCACCATTCGCACTGGCCAATGAATAGCATCCTTGAGTTCTCAAGCAGGCAGAGCCACGTAAGTGACTTCAGATGTCAAAATCCCAAGAGCGATTTTGGCCTACCTCTGACTTTCCCAGAGGCAAAATATTCCTATGCAGAATACATCATAAATACCAATGCCAGCTATCCCTTTCCAGGTTTTAAAAAAGGTCTAAAAAACCTGGAGCCTTATGCCTCCTTCCCAAATCCACTAGCACTTGCTGCATTGGGCTTTATGCTCATTTATTGCAAAGTATCCTCGGCGTCAGTGTCTCTGTCTTTGTGTGTGTGATAGGTAAAAATATAATGATGCAGGTAACTCCCCAAATTCGAAATTTACAGGGATTTTCAGAAAGAAAAAAGTGTGATTTTTTTGCCTTTTCTTTTTAAAAAGACACTTGTAAACAAACTCTTTTTGAAGCATATGTAAACTGTATGTATAGGACAAAGAAACAATTTTGTCATTCAGGGAAAACAATATCATTAGCTTAAGTGAAAAAAAATCAATCAAACTAGATTTATTGCACCAATATATAAAATTATTACTGGTTAAGAGATTAAAAATGTGAGAGTGCCATATTTGGGAGGTGTCACATAGAATTTAGCAAAAGTTTTTATTGAATATGCTACTTAATATCAAAATATTTAGCTGTCACAGTGCAGAGCGTAATGTGTGAGTCGAGTAGGCAAAACAGAGTACCTTGGTGCTACCCCAGAGTCAAATCCATTTTTGCTCTCTCCAAAGTGCTTTCTCTCTTATGGCTCATGCAAGCTTGTCCTTGAGCCCTTCCTGACACAATCAAGAGAGAGCTATAAACCATGAGTGCCCTAGGTTAGGATGGTATTCACTCGGCTGGAATTGTCTTCAAATTTGAGGCAGTACACTATATAGCATAGTTATGTGCCTATGTTTCTTCCTACATTTCAGGAGATGTTGGAAGGTACTGACCTTGAGAATACATGAATTCCAGTCTAGGAAGATTTAAATTCTAGAATCTATTCTTAAAAACTTCAAGTGTAATATATATGAATGTATACATATATAGATAAATACATAGATAGATATTTACACAACATACATACACACACACGTGTGTGTGTGTATCTATATCATGCAAGTTAGAGTAATTGAGTATCCTATTTAGAGTGAAATATTTAGCTAAAAAGATTACAACACGTGACAAAATAAAATTTTAAAACAAGATTACAACATAAGCCCCATACAGAATAATATTTCAAAGGTATTAATGTTGTTGTTATTGCTGTTGTTGACAATAACAACAGGTAACATGTACTGAGTACAAATTATGTGCCAGGCATATATACAATTATTGGCTTGATTATCACAAGAAACTTATGAGTTTGATGTGATTGTCTATAAGAGACAGGTGAGCAAAATGAGCCTAAGAGAAGTCAAGTAACTTGTCCGAGTTCAGAGCCAGAAAAAAGTGAAAGTGAGACTCAAGTCTGGGTTTGGCTGCTCTAAAGCCTATTTTTCATACTAAAATAAAATGAGCTGAATATTGAAATCATTAGGGACAGAACTTGATTTTCCTTTAATGATTTAAAAAATAATCCTTATTCTAGCAGTGCCTCTGAATCATCATTATGGGCACCAATTACAACATGGTAGTTGTTGTTGTTGTGTGCCCTCAAGTCAATTCTGACTCATAGAGACCCTACATGACAAAGCAGAAACGCCTCATAAGGTTTAATCTTTACCAGAGTAGATCACCAGGCCTTTTCTCCCACAGACCCTCCTGTAGGTTCAAACCACCGACCTTTCAGTTAGCAGCTGAATGTAGAACCACTATGCCACCAAAGCTCCTTTACAACATGATAGATACATAAAAAATAAAATATTCAAATTTTTAATCACCAGAATTGTGAATAAGTCAACTTTTATGAATGTTTATAAGTGCAGCAACACAAGCAAATAGACAGTACATTTGGGGTGAAATGTATAAACTGCATTACATCTACAGCCAATTTTTAAATAGCTTTTACACATCAAATAAAGAGAATAAGCTCTGTATTTATCAATTTACAGTAAGTGCTTCTCCACATAAGGAAAACATTCCTAAAGAAAAGTATATCATTACTTTAAAATCTGAGATGCTTTTAAGCTTTTCAAATTGCAAACCTTAAGCAGGAGTAATACTTGATGGGGAATAAAGAGTGTTTCTGGTTTAAGAAAAAAAAAAAAGTCCAGGTATTTGCGTGGGGCACCTAGCAGGCCCGAGTGTGTGACAATACAGACAAGAATGGTAATTGCACTAAATTAGCCATTAGTGATTGGGCAGGCATAGTATTTTGTCCACTCTGATCCTTGTACAGTCTTCATTTATTTTCAAGACATTTCTGAATGGAAATGTCACATAGGAGCACAACAGAGAGAATCTCATATGATGGAGTAAGCTTTTATAAAAAGAAAAGTGCACCATGTTACAGTATTTTGAGTTCCTGTTTCACCTGCTACAGACACAGTTTCAGAAAACCATGCCTGAAACAAGGTGAAATTGAGTTAAAATAGAGTGCAAGATGTCCAAATTATAAAACTTTAAGTAGAGGAACCACAGCTGCCTCCAACCTCCAAGTTTTTCACTTACATCTACTCTATAAAGCAGCATATCATACTGTTCCATTTTATCACCACACAAATTCTCATTGCCCATATTTATCTCACAAAGTCAATTCTAAAGCATTCAACAGGATTATTCATGGCATAGGTTTTATTCGGATGTATTTAGGATTTCATCTCCATCAATGCCCAGAGCAAAAATGCTAAGTATGTAGCATTTTACTTCATTCACTCTCCACCCCTCAGTAACATAAGCTTAGGCAGATTTGTCTACTTAGAATCCAGAAAAGAAGGTGGGTGACTCCAAGTCAGGATCAAAGACTGAGAGTCTAGGCAAAAGGAAATATACCTTTGACCATATATAAGTTTGGCAGATGATATTTGCATATCTACATATGTATTTGTATGTACTATAAGAATGTCCACATAAGAAATGATACAACCACTGTGGAAAGCAATATGGCAATTCCTTAGAAAGGTGGAATTGGAGATACCATTTGACCCAGCAATCTCATTACTAGGCATATATCCCAGAGAGGTGAGAGCCAGGATAGAAACAGATACATGCATGCTCATGTTCATCATAGCACTATTTACAACAGCAAAGAGATGGAAACAAACTACATGCCCATCAGCAGAAGAGTGGATGACCAAACTATGGTACATATATATACTGAAATGCTATGCAGCACTAAAGGATTATGTAGAGTCTGCAAAACACCACATAATATGGGTGAACTTGGAGGACATTATGCTGAGTGAAATAAGTCAATCACAGAAGGACAAATATAGTATTAGTTCATTGTTGTGGTGGGTCAAGGAAAGGTCTATATATGGAGGGAAACGTTCTTGGTTGCCAGGGGTGGGAGGGGAGGGGAGGAAACACTGCAAAAAAAAGAAAATGCATTGACCCATGTCGTTTAGTTTTGTGTATTTCACTGTACATAAATTATATTTCAATAAAATGCATTTTAAAATAAATAATGTCCACATAGGAGCTCTGGTAGCATAGTGCCTGAGGCGCTTGACTGCTAACCAGAAGGCTGGCAGTTCAAACCCACCAGCCACTCCTCGGAAGGAAGGTTGGGCAATCCTACTTCCGTAGTGATACTGCCTCGGAAACCCAAGGAGGGGTCGCTATGAGTCGGGGCCAACTCGACAGCAAATAACAACAAACAACAACAATGTCCACATAAATAAAACTGATGTTTTTGTTGTTGTTATGTGCCATCGAGTCGGACCCGACTCACAGTGACCCCTCCTTGGGTTTCTGAGGTGGTATCACTATGGAAGTAGATTGCCCAACCTTCCTTCCAAGGAATGGCTGATGGGTTTGGACCACGAGCCTTCTGGTTAGCAGTCAAGTGCCTTAGGCACTATGCTACCAGAGCTCCTAAATAGAACTAACAGGGGGCAAAGTTATGATAACTTCTTAGCCACAGTCAACCACCCTGATGGAGCAAGTTGTTAGACCTGTGGGCTTGGGACCATGGTCACAAGGGACATCAAGTTCAACTGACATAACATACAACACAAAATCATTGTTCTACATTCTACTTTGGTGAGTGGTGACTAGGGTCTAAACAGTTTACAAGTGGCCATCTAGATGCAACAACTGGTGTCTCCTCGGCCAGAGCAAAGAAGAATGAAAAAAAGCAAAGATGCATGGAAATAATTAGTTGAAGGGACTAGTGTAGTGGACCATACGAACCTTAGCCTATATGACTATGAGACCAGAAGAACTGCACGGTGCTGAGCTGCCACTGTCAACCACTCAGAAAGGGATCAGTGCAGGAGATCCTGGATAGAGTGGGAGAACAGTGTGGAACAAAACTAAAAAAAAAAAAAAAAGATCAGGTTTACTAGTCTGATGGAGCCTGATGACACCCCTAAGACTATGGCCTCTCGTCATCCTTCAGGCCTGGAATTGAACTCACTCACATGGCTTCCAGACAAATAATAGATAGGTATATAGAGTGAACTTTTACACCAGGTAGATACACTCCTTAGAATGATCAATCATGGGAGAATAAAAGGGCAGTATTTGCACAGGGAAATAGCTCAGAGGACATGAATGCATAGGAAAGGAGGACACAGGGAAGAGGTTACTACAGGGAGGAAGTGGGAAGAGAACTGTTACAGTGTGGGGATTGTAGTCAATGTCATGAAACAAAATGTGTATGAACTGCTGTATGGAAAATGAATTTGCTCTGTAAACTCACCCAAATCACAATAAAATTTAAAAAAGAAAAATAAGACTGAGAGACACATAGTTACAGAGAAGTGAAGCCCTTGAGGAATACATATGTGTGTCAGGAAGGAGAGGATGGGGCAAAGGTGACTTATATCTGAGTAAGGTAACCAAAACACAGCACTAAAACTCTAGACCATGTAACAATGATGGTTCATTTTAAGCCACATGGCAATTTATAATAGTGATTAAGATCCATCAATCTGCCATTCGTTCAATAAATATTTATGGAGTGCCAAGTCTGTGTCAGGTTGTATTATAGTCATCAAAACAGGCATTGCTACTAATCCAAACAGACAATGTCCTTACTTACATGGAGCTTTCAGTCTAGTGGGGAAATTTTGTTGTTATTAGGTGCTGTTGAGTCGGTTCCAAGTCATAGTGACTTTATGTATAACGGAGCTCCAGTGGCGTAGTGCCTAAGGCATTTGACTGCTAACCAGAAGGCTGGCGGTTCAAACCCACCAGCCCCTCCTCGGATGGAAGATTGGGCAAACTACTTGCATAGAGATACTGCCTCAGAAACCCAATGAGGGGTCACTATGAGTTGAAATCCACTCCACGGCAGTGAGTTTGTTTTTTTTGTTTGTTTGTTTGTTTTTGAGCTATGTATAACAGAACAAAGCGCTGCCCAGTCCTGCACCATGCTCACAATCCATGCTATGTTTGAGCCCCTTGTTGCAGCCACTGGGTCAATCCATCTCATCAACTGGCTTCCTCTTTTTTGTTGATCCTTTACTTTATTAAGCCTGTTGTCCTTCTCCTGGGATTGATTCCTCCTGATAACATGTCCAAAGTAAGCAAGACATAGATGCACTATCCTCACTTGTAAGGAGCATTCTTGCTGTACTTCCTCCAAGACAGATTTGTTTGTTCTTCTGGCAGTCCACAGTATGTTCAATATTCTTCACCAACACTAAAATTCAAATGCATCAATTAGTCTTTGGTTGTCATTTTTAATTGCCCATTTTTCACATGCTTATGAGGCAAATAAAAAATATCATAGCTTGGGTCAGGCACACCTTAGTCATCAAAGTGACATATTGCTTTCTAAGATTTTAAGGGGGTCTTTTGCAGCAGATTTGCACAATGCAATATGTCATTTGATTTCCTGACTGATATAAAAGTTATGTTAAATAATACTAGGTCTTTGGAAGAAAAATAAAACAGGATAAGAACATAATGGGTGCTTAGGAAGGGGGCATGTTCTTTGCATGGGTGATCTGAGGAAGGTCTCTCTGAGAAGATGACATTTCAGCAGACATGAAGGGACTAAGGTATGTGAGAGACAGCATTCCAGGCAGTGTGAACAACAACACAAAGTCTCTGAAGAAGTTGTGTGCTGAGCAATGGCCCTGACACTCTGTCAGTATCAGGAAGTATGGTAAGAGATGGGAACAGTAGCCAGTACTTGACCACATGTTGTTGTTGTTACGTGCTATCGAGTCAGACCCAACTCATAGCGACCCCTCCTTGGGTTTTCGAGATGTTATCACTACGAAGTAGATTGCCGAACCTTCCTTCCAACCAGTGGCTGGCGGGTTTGAACCGCCAGTCTTCTGGTTAGCAGTCAAATGCCTTAGGCACTACACTACCAGAGCTCCTAAGGTTCTTAAGTTTACATGTGATACGCTGACAACACAACCTTGCTGGACTCTATGAAGAAGAATGCAGCATCAGGATTGTAGGAAGACTCGTTAACAACCTGCGATAAGCTGGCGACTCAACTTTGCTGTTGAAAGCAAAGAGGATTTGAAACACTTACTGATGAAGATAAAAGACTACATCTTTCATGTGAATTACACCTCAAAACAAAGAAAACAATAATCCTCACAACTGGACCAATAAGCAACATCATGATAAACGGAGATAAAAATTGAAATTGACAAGGATTTCATTTTATTTGGATCCACAATCTATACCCATAAAGCAGCATTCAAAAAATTAATGTATTGCATCAGGCAAATTTACTGGGGGTGGGGGGGGGGAACCTCCTTAAAGTGCTCAAAACCAAAGATGGCACTTTCAGAACCAAGGTGTGCCTGACTCAAGCCATGGTATTTGCCACCACCTCATATCCATGCAAAAGCTGGACAACGAATAAAGAAGACCAAAGAAGAATTTATGCTTTTGAATTATGGTGTTCGCAGAGAATATTGAACATGCCATGGACTTCCTGAAGAACAAACTGTCTTGGTAGAATACAGCCAGAATGCTCCTTAAGAACCGAGAAGAGTGAGATTTCGTCTCATGTACTTTGGACATATTATCAGGAGGGCCTAGGCCCTAAAGAAGGACAACATACAGTAGAGCAGAGGGTCAGCAGAAAATAGGGAGATGATCAATAATATGAATGGACATAGTGGCTGCAACAACAAGCTCAGACATAGTAACAATTATGAGGATAGCACAGGACCACACAGTATTTTGTTCTGTTGTGTGTGGGATCACTATATATATAAGTCAGAACCAACTCCATGGCACTTAACAACATCAACAAATGAACCATATTAACTTGTTGATGTTGTTAAGTGCTGTGGAGTTGTCCCTTAATTTATGGTTGTCCCTTGCTTGACAGAAATTCACATAATAGAATTCCAAATTGCAGAATAAATGTACCAATTCTTTTATAATCTCCATATCTATTTTCAGAAGTAAAGCATTTACTTCATTAAAGATATATTAAGATGCATACTAAAATTCCAAAAAGTTGTTTTGGATATAGTGTATCTAAGAAGTTTCTATCAGTGCAAAGACAGAAGTATGAACAATTAGGATAGGGAAGTTATTGTGCAAATGATTTTAATGGGTGCAGAGACCATGTCCCCTTGGAGATCAGCATGTATGCAAATGTTTTCTGCTGAATAGCAAGGGCTAGATTATGCAAAACAGTGAAATACTAGACTGTTGCTCCTTTCAATTTTCTTCCCCTTAAAAGACCAACAACTCCTCCCTCCCTTAACAAGCATGTGGGGGCTCAGATATCAGAACCACATGCATTTTAACACTGGCCTTTTAGAAGTAGAATCTGTTTCTACCTTCGTCTCCTGTCAATTCAAAGGAGAAAGAAACAAAATCAGGAAAATGAAAGAAAAAAAAAAAAAAAAGGGCTGCTGCACCACTACCACCCAGATAAGTCTTGACAATTTTGCAGTAGCCCTCAAACTTCATCTCCCTAACATGTAGGTTACTGCCCATAGCTCTGCAAAAAATTTACTTACTAGAAAGAGACAGATAACTGAAAAAGCAAGTGCTTGCTCCCTTAAAAGCTACCTATTGTTAGACATACAGGGGGAAGTGCAGGGAGAAAAAAGATGCAATGCATCTTTTATAGTTGTTTTCAGTCATGCAAAAGGTCATGATATTGCATTAAGTAGTATCTGAATAGTACCTTCAAACCTTTTTGTCATATTTAATTGTGCTTATATATTTTTCATATCCTAGCTCTACTGTATATTGTTTACTATATATATTACAGGATCCCTTAGCTAAGGGTCAGATGTGGATGTTTCCAGGAAGTAGAAATAAGCAACGCTGCAATTCTTACCTATCATTTGTATTTACTAATATGAGAAGCATCCTGCGAAAAGGAATTGAACCATACCCACCTGAAAATTTTGTTCAGGTACATTCACCCTTACTATTGATCACTTTTTTTAAACCTGTGGGATAAACTTGCGTTGCACATTAGTCTTATTCTTGTATATTACTTAGATTTACATGTTTGTGAGCAAAAGTGTGCATTTATATATTCAATTTTCTTAGACTGAATCAATCGAGTATTAAAAGTTTAAAGCTTATTGCCAGGAAATTTAAGAAAAATCATGACCCCACATACCTCACTTTGACATTCATCATGTCTTTATTAAAAATACCCCTATGATATGGAGAAATTGGACCTTTCATACACTGCTGATGGGAATGTGAAATGGTGCACTTGCACTGGAAAGTCTTGTATTTCCTCAAAAGGTTAAACATAGAGTTAGCATGTGATCCCAGCAATTCCACTCTTAGATATATGCCCAGGAGAAGTGGAAACATATGTCAACACAAAAAGTTGTACATGGTGTTCTTGGCAGCATTACTCATAATATCCCAAAAGTAGAAGTAGCACAAATGTCCATCAAATGAAAAAAAACCAACCCACTGTCATTGAGTCGATTCCAACTCATATCAACCCCTGTGTTTCTGAGGCGGTAAATCTTTACGGAAGTAGATTGCTCAGTCTTGCTTTCATGAAGTGGCTGGTGGGTTTGAACCACCAACCTTCTAGTTAGCAGTCAGATGCCTTAGACACTGCACTACCAGGGCTCCCAAAATGTAGTAGTATATCTACAAAATGGAATATTATACAGGCATAAATAAATGAAGTATTGATACATGGATGAACCTTGAAAACATCATGCTAAGAGAAAGAAGCCAGTCACAAAAGATCATATATTGTATGGTTCTATTTATATTAAACGTCCAAAAGAGGCCAATCCAAAAAGGAAGAAAGTTGAAAAGTGGTTGCCTGGGGCTGGAGGAAGGCGCTCTGGTGGTGTAGTGGTTAAGGCATTTGTCTGGTAACCAAAAAGTTCAGTGGTTCTAACCCACCAACTTCTCCATAGAAGAACAATGGGACGGTCTGTTTTCATAAAGATTGGAAACCCAATGGGGGTCACTATGAGTTGGAATCGACTCGATGCTAGTGAGCATGTTTTTGAGGATTGGTGGGATGAAGGTAGAAGGAGAACAGGGATGAGTGCTAATAGGTACAGAGTTTCTTTTTGGGATGATGGGAATGTTCTAAAATGATTGTGATGATGGTTGTACAAGGCTGTGAATATACTAAAAATTTCAAATTATACACTTATTTTTACTTATTTTAATTTTTTAAATTGTGCTTTGGGTGCAAATTTACAAAGAAAATTTGTTCTACATTCAACAGTTTATGCACATTTGATTTCATGCCCCGATTACCTTTCCCAACCATAAAAAACCTCTCCTCTCCTCCCTTCCCTGTGACTACCCCCTCCCTGTGCCCTTCTTAACTATGCATTCCTGTCTATCCAGCTTTCTCTCTGTGGTAGTTAAACTTATATGTCAACTTGGCTGGGCCTGGTTGAGTGGCTAGGCAGCTGGTGGGAGTTATTCCCCATGATGAGACTGGCAATCAGCTCCATGGTGGGATCTACCACAAACAGCTAAGTAGCTGCCTTTGGGCTGTGGTCTTCATGTATATAAGCAGAAGTCTTAGGGACAGTCTGTAGCTTATGGGACGCTTGGATCCTGTATGTAACCCTGTCGTTGTTCAGCAGCCTGCCATGCTCTTGCTGACCTAGGGACTTAAAATGGACTTGAAGTAATGGCCTGCCGTGTGGTTTGGTAACATTGGGACTGTACCTTTTTACTTGTCAGCCTTGGGTTTGGCAGCCTCAGCAGCCAGCAGCTGTCTGAGTGAAGAAAAGCCTCTAGCTTCAGTGGGCTAGGAGCTGGAGCTAGAGCTGAAGCCCAAGGCTGAGGAGGGGCTTTCACCCAGCCCCTAGAGCCCGGCACTTCGAACTTGGACTTAAAGCCTCCAAACTGTAAGAGAATAAACTCCTGTTTGTTAAGGCTATCCCATTTGTGGTATATTTCTGTCAGAGTGGCACTAGGTAACCAGAACACCCTCTATATGAATGTTGCCTCTCTGGTGTCTTATGGCTAATTGATCTAAGGGGTACATCTCCCCAGGGCAGGTGGATGCATCTCCCTGGAGTATGTGTTCTGCATGTAGGTCTTTCTGCTGTTGGGCTAAGAGCCAATCCATAGACGTGAGTCCATTTCTAGGTGCAAAGGGTAACCCAGGGCCATAGTCGAGGATTCCACTAGTCTCTATCCGACCAGTTATTCTGGTTATTTTTGTGTTTTTTTAATTTTGTTCTGGTCATTTTTGTGTTTTTTAATTTTACTCCCATTCTGTGCAGGAACTCTAGTTTTTAGCCCTTTCCACGCCGTTGGCGTTAGTAGCCAGGCACCATCTAGTTCTTCTGGTTTCTGGGTCCTAAAGGCTGAAGTCCCTGTGGTCTACCTTATCCTTGGACTAATTGTTTCCAGATGCCTTTGATTTTCTTCACTCTTCTTTGCTCCAGACGAGAGGAGACCAATAGTTACATCTTAGATGGCTGCTCAAAACCTTTTAAGACCTCAGTCGCTACTCAAACAAAGTGAGTCAGAACAAGATTTTTATGTACTATGTTGTGCCAGTTGAGCATGATGTCCCCTGAAACTATGATCCCGAGTCTGCAGGCCTGGTGATTCTCTCTCAAGGTGTTTGGTTGTCTCTGAAGAGTTACTCCAATTTTGTCTTCTGTTGCTTCTGTAATTTATGTGGCTAATTTTTTTTTTTAAGGATCTAACTTCTTTATTTTTTATTTTAAGAGCTTATTTTACATTCAAAGTCACTCATACATTTATGTGGCTAATTTTGTAGTACAAGTGCATATGTAAGATTATCTTCAGCCAAATCTATCCTTGGTCTAGGGTATATTCCTGTTCACCTACATCCATCTGATCTTCTCACCTGTCTAAGCATTTGTCTGTAGCCTGGTGTTTGGTCCTAGTGATAATGCAGTATTCTGCATGTAACAGTATTTGTCTCCATTGTGTGTATCTTATGTGCACATTTCAGTGTCCTTCCTATTCCCAGTGGGATCATGGTGGTCACAGACTCTTTCCATACCATTTCTCTCCTCAACCAAGTCAACATGTGACCCCCAACTAGCTCAAAATAAAATTATACACTTTAATGGGTGATTTATATGATATGTGAATTATACCTCAATAAAAATGTTATAAAATACAAATATAAACAAGTAGGTTTACCTTTCTTCATTCTTTGATGGTTTTAAAAGTCAATAATTGTGTGTCAAGAGAATGAGGCTCGTATTATTACTAAAGTTAAAGTGAGTCTGCATTTCTAAGAATTATGCAGATGACTAAACAAAATTATATCAAATAAATCACTTCTGGGTGGTCCAGTTTAACAGTGCCAATGCCCCTTCCACCTCTTAAGTTGAAATGGCCCCAACAGAGGTCAGACTGTGGGGAGAGAATGAGGATGCTGCAAGAACTCATTCTAAGAAAGTAGAGTAATAAACTGCATATAATTTAGAAAATGATTCCAGAATCTATCCTATCCCAATCCATCCACTTTGGTAGCTTGTGCACTCTGGAAAGGAGTTTATAGATATGACTTAGAAAAGCTGTGTCACTAAAATTGGCACAATTCTTTTACCTAAGTGGGAAGGTACTACCCATTCTCCTTGCTTCACACTTGTGTAATGGCAGATGTCTCTTTGGATTCAGGTATAACACCACTATTCTAATTTAATTAACATCAGGAGAGGCTGACTTTCAGTCCCACAGGCAACAAAAATGCTAATGTCAGCAATGGTGACACAATAAGAACAGGGTTCCAGCCTCCAAGTGGCAGGTGGGTAAGACATGTGTATGTGGGTCTACAAAGTTCTGGCTTCCACAGCTGAAGCATTAAGCCAATGAACTATATCATGAGTTCAAGGTGACAGAAGGAATCTTTTTGTGGGGCTCCCTACCTCTCCCTGTAGGTCCCTTCATGGCACAAACTGTTAAGCACTTGGCTATTATCTGAAAAGTTGGTGGTTTGAATCTACCCATAGGCACTTAAAAAAATAAAAATAAAAAAGTCCTGGTGATCTAATTTCATTGAAACCATATGGAGCACAGTTCCACTCTAAAACACATGGTGTCATCATGAGTCAGAATCTATACCATGGCAATTGGCTTGTGTGTGTATGTGTGTGTGTGTGTGTGTGTGTTGGGGGGGTACCCCAAACATCACATAGTTAGAAGGAACAAACTCACAGCAAGAGTGAGAACTATAGGCTCCTGGCAGAGGGACATGGGGGCAGAATTCCAGTTTTGTATTCATGGAGTAGATGCTCATTGACACCAGTATCCAACGTGGTGGCACCATCCCTGCTTCATACAAGGAGTTTCCTGAATGGACCCAGGGCAGTGGGAGCGACAGTAGAGACGAAGTCCAAGACAGTTTTGGACACTTGTAGGTACCCTGAGGAATCCTGGAAGTATTACAGGATAGAGACACTGCAAAAGGACAAAACTTCCTGCTATCTAATATGTGGGGAATCCCAGTTATCAGGATACCAATGCCAGTTTCCTGGACATGCTGGGCACCTCTGCACTGTTTTAGCCTGCCCTGTACTCTTCCTCTGACTCCTTTGATCCAGCTCTCATCCCACTCCCAACCATAAGGGCAGGCCTGATACTGAGGCTGGACCAGAGTCCTCACGAACCCCTCATAGGACAGCGACTGGTCAAGTGCTCCAAGAGAGGCCCAAGAGTCCTTCCTCACCATTTCTGGAATCAAAGCTTGGAGAATCAACCATTTTTTCTGTGGTTATAAAGCTACGTTGTTGTTGTTGTGTGCCGTTGAGTCAGACCCGACTCATAGTGACCCCTCCTTGGGTTGCCGAGGCAGTATCACTACGGAAGTAGATTGCCCAACCTTCCTTCCCAGGAGTGGCTGGTGGGTTTGAACTGCCAGCCTTCTGGTTAGCAGTCAAGTGCCTTAGGCACTATGCTACCAGAGCTCCCATAAAGTTATGAAGACATCCTTAAAGCTGCAGTCCCCTCCCTCCCCAGTTTTAGCCTTGAGGAAGAAGCCAGCTTGTGAGAATAAAGCTCATTTGCAGAATTCAAGATGAGAAAAGGAGTGAAGGAGGTCTGATGCAGTTCACATTTGTAGTTCCTGTCACTTTGCCCTCCCCTCAGTTGGTGATTACAGACCAATAATCTTTTTCACAGCTACAGATAATTTGGATTTGGTCTCTGCTGTATGCTATGGGGTACCAGTAGCAGTTACCATTGAATCAATTCTGACTTATGGCAACCTCATGTGTGTCAGAGTGGAACTATATACTTAGGGCTTCAGTAGCTGATTTTTCAGAAGTAGACTGCCAGCCTTTTCTTCCAAGACAACTCTGGGTGGCCTCGGACCTATAATCCATTGGTTAGCAGTCTAGCACATTAACTATTTGCACCATTGAGGAATTCCAGCTGTCGTGTGAGTCCTGCACTATAATGGCACTATCTGGCTGGTAAAGTGTGAGATAGTCACATTACCAAATGTAGATGTGACAGGAGTTTCACAGACATGTCAATTGGAGTTCTTCTTAATGAACTGGAAAAAAGACAAACTATATACAATTCATGAAATTTGGATTTCAGTTGGCGGTATCTCACATTAGAATTATTTTTTGTTCCTCCTTCATTAATATCGTAAGGAGCTCTGGTAGCACTGTGGTTAAGGCATTGGGCTGCTAAAGAAAAGGTCAGCAGTTTGAACCCATTAGCCACTCTACACAGTTGGAAGTTGCTATGAGTTGGAATCAACTCAATGGTAGTAGCTTTGGTTTGATTCGGTCATTAATATAGTGAGCTATTCAAGCATTTAAACATATTATATGATTAATCAAAACAATAGTTAAAATCCTACCTATTTAATGCTGTACTCCAAACCCACTGCATTGGAGTCGATTCTGACTCATAGCAATTCTATAGGGCAGAGTAGAACTGCCCCATAGGGTTTGCGAGGCTGTAAATCTTTTTAGAAGCAGACTATGTCACCTTTCTCCTACAGAATAGCTAGCGGGTTTGCACCACCAGCATTTTGGTAGCAACCAAATGCCTTAACCACTGTATCACCAGAGCTCCTTTACATAATGCTTAGAAATGAGTTTATATTAGCAAACTTATGTATGAGTATATATTAGCCAACTTTGTTAGATAATATAAACAAAGTTAAGTTAAAAATGAATAGACTTTGTACTGCATGGGCAGAGAAGTAAAGTGACCAACTCATAATTTTTAATAAGAACTTAGACTATCTTACAATAGCCAAAAGATGGAAACAACCTAGGTGTCCATCAACTGAAGAATGGATAACCAAACTATGGTGGATACATACAAGAAAATACTATGCAACCCTAAAGAGTAACGTAGAATCTGCAAAACACCGCATAACATGGATGAACTTGGAGGATGTAATGCTGAGTGAAATAAGTCAATCACAGAAGGAAAAATATTGTATTAGTCCATTATTGTAAAAAGGCAAAGAAGGGTTTATCTATGGAAGGAAATTTTCTTTGTTGGTTACCAGGGGTGGGAAGGGAGGAGAGGGAACACTGTGAGATAGGTGGAGACAAGTATTGTTGATTTGGATGGAGAGAAGGACAATGTACCAAATGTGAGTGATCAACACGGTGGCATTGAGGAAGAGGAAAACATAGAGAGGTACATGGGAGGACCAGACACATACAGTACTGCATTGTCAGTGAAGGCAAACATGGCTATATGGATGGATAGATGGGTGGACAGGCTGAACTATTAGGTATGTCTCTGCAGGGGGTAGTGTGCCCAAGACTATGTATAGGGTTGGCAGACAATGTTTCTACAAGTGTATTTGTATGTTTTGTAAGAATTCCCAGGTATATAGTAGAGCTGACAAGGGACAAGGTTGTAGTCACTTCTTGGACACAGCCAGCTACCCAGAGGGAATGAGTAGTTGAACCTGTGGGCTCAGGAACATAGTAACAGGGGATATCAAGCTCAGCTGGCATAACACACTACACAAAACATTGTTCCACCTCCTACTTTGGTGAGTAGCAACTGGGATCTTAAAAGCTTGCAAGCACCCATCTAGATGCAACGATGGGTCTCTCCTTGTTCAGAGCAGAGAAGAATGAAAAAAACAAAGATAAATGGAAACAATTAGTCCAAGCAACTGGTACACCATGCTATCTTCAGCCTATATGACTATGAGACCAGAAGAACTAGATGGTGCCCGGCTACCACTGTCAACCACTCAGAGGGGGATCTATGTAGGAGATCCTGGATAGAGTGGGAGAACAATGTGGTACAAAACTCAAAATCATTTGGGAAAAAAAAAAAAAGGACCAGGTTTTCTGGTCTGATAGAGCCTGATGAAACCACTGAGACTATGGCCTCTAGGTGCCCTTCAGGTCTAGAATTGAGCCCACACCTGTGGCTTCCAGCCAAACAAAAGACAGGCATATGAGGTGGACATTTATACTAGGTATGTACTCCTTGGGGAGAACAATCATGGGAGAATAAAAGGGCTGTGTATGCACAGGGACATAGGTCAGGGAGTAGGAGTGCATGGAGGGAAGGACTCAGGGAAGAGATAACTATGGGGAGGAAGTGGGAGAGGAGCTGCTGCATTGTGGTAAATTGAAGTCAATGTCATGAGACAAAGTGTATGTGAACTTCTGTATGAAAAGTGAATTTGCTCTGTAAACTTTCACCCAAATCACAATTTTAAAAAAATAAATAACATAGACTATCAATAATAGGATCACAGACCTTAGAAACTGAAAGATTTAGTAGATAATCCATTCTATGTGTCAGACAATTGTCCCATACAAAAAAAAAAAAAAAAAAACATATCTTTCTCAACAGTTACTGAGCTCAAATCTGTCTTGGAGCTGGAGACTCAGTGGTAAACAAAAAAGTCAAGTCCCTGCTCTCCTGAAGCTGCCTTATATTGTGATAATTGCTACAGCTTGTATCCTATTCTTTGCCTGCTCATGCTTTGTACTTGGTAAAGAATAATAGAAAAACTGAGCTCTGTTCTTTAGGGACTCACAATGGGAAAGAGAGATACAACATATATCTTATAATGTTAACAGACTAGTGGGAATAAACACCATTCCTCACTGTTGTAAACAGTAAAGAACCAAGAGGAGTGGCTATTACTACTACTAGGGCTGCAATAACAATAACTCTTAAAGCTCTGTATACCATGCATAGGGTTGAGCACCAAAGGCTGTTTTGGATTTTTCACTCTATTAGATTCACTTGTTCCTGCCTTGAGAAAATGGTGACCAGTATTTTATTTTTGTGTTATATTAAATGGTGGCAAAATTCTGCATTTAAATCTCTTGCTGGATGAATTGAACTTACTCTGTTGTTGATGATGTTAGGTGCCATCAAGTCAGTTCTGACTCATAACAGTACTATGTACAACAGAACAAAACACTGTCTGGTCCTGCGAGTAAAAATTATACCCTCACAATCCTTGCTATTTTTGAGCTTATTGTTGCAACCACTGAGCACTCCATCTCATTGAGGGTCTTTCTCTTTTTCACAGATTCTCTGCCTCACCAAAAGTGATGTCCTTCTCTAGGGACTTGTCCCTCCTAATAAGATGTCCAAAGTACATTAGATGAAGTCCTTGCTTCTAAGGAGCATCATGGCTGTACTTCTTCTAAGACAGATTTGTTTGTTTTTCTGTCAGTCTATGATATATTCAATATTCTTTGCCAACCTCATAATTCAAAAGCATTACTTTTTCTTTGATCTTATTTATTGTCCACCTTTCACATGCATATGAAGAAAATGAAAACACTATGCCATGAGTCAGGCGCACCTTAGTTCTCAAAGTGACATCTTTGCTTGTGAACACTTTAAAGAGGTCTTTTGCAGCACATTTTCCCAATGCAAAGTGTTATTTTATTTCTGTACTGCTACTTCACATCTACCTTAGATTACCAGAAAAGATTTCATGAAAAGAGGTACCATTTGAAATGGGCACTAATTCACAGGTGCAGATGAATGAGAAGGGTCTTTCTGTCCAGAAGAGCATACTCTCAATTATTTCCCTTCCTCTCTGACTATTCCTTCTTGATCACATTCCTGGACTCATCATTCATCATTCAATGTGTAAAAATTGGTGTTCCCCAGGATTCCACCCTCAACCCACTTCTCAATCACACGCATTGACTCCCAAATCTAAATCTCTAGTCTTGACCTTTTCCCCAAGATCCAGACTCAATTATCAAAGTACTTCTGAGATATGTTCTCCACCCACCAATGACACCTCAAACTCATCATGGTAAAATTTGTCTTCTCCTTTTGTGTTCCTTATTTTCATTGGTGGTACCACTATCTACTAGTCAACCAAGCCAAACACCTGAAAGCCACTCTTAATCTCGCTTCTCCCTCAGCATATGCAATAAATTGGTCACCATTCTCGTAAAATCTACCTCCAAAACATTTCCCAGATCACTCCATCAGCCTCTAACTTCATTGTTACTGCATTAAGGTCTTTTACCTTGACAATAGCCATATCATCACAACTCTTGCCCTGCCTCCAGCATTATTCTCTTTAATCTATTCTCCATAGTGCCATCAGAATAAATTTTCTACAATGCAAAATTGACACTCCTTACAACTTTTCAATAGCCCCTATTTGCCATTTGTTGTTGTTGTTATGTGCTGTCGAGTCGGACCCGACTCATAGCAACCCCTCCTTGGGTTTCCGTGGCAGTATGACTACAGAAGTAAATTTCCCCATCTTCCTTCCGAGGAGTGGCTGGTGGGTTTGAACCATCAGCCTTCTGGTTAGCAGTCAAGTGCATTAGCCACTATGCTACCAGAGCTCCCACACCACCACAGACAAATTTAAAATCTCTTGAGAAGTCATACCAAGTCCCTTATTTTGAGAATCTTCTTACCTTTCACTTCTAGGCTCTAAGTCAACCAAATCACCTGCACTTCTCCTAAACATACTTTCCTGTTTCACATCTTTGTGCCGTTGGTCCTCCAACATCTTCTACCTGCTCCTTTTTACCTTTTTCTTTTCTACTCTCTCTTCGAGATTTTGCCAGGAGACTCTCCTTTGGGAAGCCTGACAAGGGTGCCTTTTGTATGGGCACTCATAGCACCTAGTATAAACCCCCCTCAGAGCATTCATTACACTATTCTCTAATTATCGCTTTATTCATCTTCTCTGCATACACTGTTCATGTCCAGAGGCAAGGAACCAGTTTTCAATTAGTTTAACAAATATTCATTCATTGAGTGCTTACTGTGAGAATGTGATAGACAAGATCCTTGACTTCATAAAGTTTAATGGAGTATGTCTGGTATGGCATGTATAAAGACAATCAACAATTTATTAACAGAATATCAGATCCTTATAGAGTCCACACAGAAAATAAAATGATGATTAAAACATGACTGGGGTGAGGAGTCTTTGAGAAAATTTCTGAAATCTAAGTGGTGGGTAGCCAGCTGGATTCAGAAGAGGACACAGAACAAAGGATATCATTCCTGATGTCAGATGGATCTTAGTTGAAAGCAAAGAATTTACCTGTGTTTTATTGACTATGCCAAGGCAATCAATTGTGTTGATCATAACAAATTATGGATAACTTATGAAGAATGGGAATTCCAGACATTTAATTGTGTTCATGAGGAACCTGTACATAGATCAAGAGGTTGTTATTCAAACAGAACAAGGGGATACTGCATGGCTTAAAATCAGGAAGGTTGTGTGCCAGGGTTGTGTCCTTTCACCATTCTTATTCAGCCTGTATGCTGAGCAAAAAAATCCAAGAAGCTGGACAATATGAGTAAGAATGTGGCATCAGATTAGAGGAAGGCTCAAAAACAACTTGCAATATGGAAAACAAAAATATTTACTACTGGACCAATAAGCAACATCATGATAAATGGAGAAAAGATTGAAGTTGTCAAGGATTTCATTTTACTTGGATCTACAAGCAACACCTATGGAAGCAGCAGTCAAGAAATCAGATGTCGTATTGCGCTGGGAAAATGTGCTACAAAAGACTTCTTTAAAGGGTTGAAGAGCAAAGACGTCCCTTTGAAGACTCAGGTGTGCTTAACCCAAGCCGTGGTTATTTTCTATTACATCATATCCATGTGAGAGTCGATGAATAAGGAAGATCAAAGAAGAATTGATGCCTTTAAATTGTGGTGCTGGTGAAGAATACTGAAAATATCATGGACTGCCAGAAGAATGAACAGATTTGTCCTGGAAGAAGTGCTCCTTGGAATGGCCAGACTTCATCTTACCTACTTTGGACATGTTGTCAGAAGGGACCAGTCCCTGGAGAAGGATATCATGCTTGGTAAAGTGGAGGGTCAGAGAAAAAGGAGAAGGCCTTAATGAGACAGATTGACACAGTGGCTGCAATGATGGGCTCAAGCACAGCAAGGATTGTGAAGATGGCAGGCAATGTGCTGTTCTGTTGTAGATAGGGTCGCCATGAGTTAGAATTGATTTGATGGCACCTACCAACAATATATATACACATTTTCCCCAGGGAACGGGTTCAACATTTACCAGCACACCTCTGCTTGCATCCAAACTCAACAAATATATAAATGGTATTATTATATGCATTAAATTATTATATTACTATCTATCTATGGAAGCAACTGAAAAATATTCACAACAAATTCATGACCATTATATTAAAATGTTGATAAGTTATATCATTTGGGTTCCAGTAAAATTAAAATGGATCTAATGAGGGGGAAATGGGATTTGCACCTAGATCTTTTTGACCTTGGAACCCATATTACTTTGCCACCATAAGGGGTCCATGAAATAATATGCAATGAAAACAGAAATATGTGACATGATTATTTCACTTCAGTTCATCTGAAGCAGAATTTCTAAAATATAAAAATAACACATATTTTAGAAAAATCACTAGTGTAGTATGTCATAAAACACAATAGATTCAGAATTTTATCCACTGGATCACCCATAATGATGTAGACTTTTTTAGCAGGTATAAACTCAAGTTGAGGCCTGCTGATCACCAGTGCTGGGTTGAATAAGTGTAGTCTTATTTTGCAACTTCATAATCAGAAAGTCAGACCTAACTTTCTGAGTACATGATTAGGGAAATGGGAACTATGTATTTTTGAAACTATGACTGCCATGAGTAAGGCAAAGTTGCCTTGGGCATGAGGCTTAAAGTGGCCTTGCCCCTTTGGGGTCTATTTCCAGCCTACCAGGAGTATGACTAACCACCCCAAGGAGATTCCACCCCCCAGTAGTGCCTTGTCTGCCTTCCCCTGACTCCCCACTTCTTGCTCCAGCTCTCTTCCGTCTATGCTGATCACTTACACTTGTCTCCCCTCTATCTACCAGTTTGACATTCTGATGGATTGGTTTCATGGATCTCAACTCTCTCTGTTCCCAAGTCTGAGTCTTGACGCCTACATCTTGGCACAATGCTTGTTTCTTTTAGCATTCCTGGTAACCAAGCTCTTTGGCTCTGCCCCAGGACTCCCTCCTAAGATCCACCCAAACCAGCAGACCTGTAAACACAGGTTGCCATGCCAAAATCTGCAACCCCACCCCACTTCTGGCCTCTGATAGCCATGCTTTGGATGTTACCTTCCAAACACATTCTCTGGAGCACCTGTGTAATTCAGACTATAGGTCCAGGTCTGGCCCCTACAGTCTCTTTGCCTTGCACACTGAGAATGGAAGTAAAATTCTGTGAGTGAGAACTGCCAACTGCCAACTTATCAAGACTGCTAGGGAGCACACTGGCAGAGTGTATTGCTTTCTGAGCACAGAACATATCCATCCTGGCACAGTGGCCAACAGCCACTATCAGAACATAGGCTCACTGACTAGTAGAACGTGCCCCCCATTCAACTAAAGACTCACTGGGTTTCCTGCTGTTTCAGGGACACTTTATGATCCTTCATGCTACCTATTTTCTAATATCTACATGCCTGATGAGGCCAAGAAATAAATACATAGTACTTCAAATTCAGTGAAGGTGTCCCTTGCTCATTACAGCCACACAATGAATGAAACTCTAGGTCAGGAGGAGCAACACTATATTTCCTACCTCCAGCAGGTACCAGTGCCCTTCAACTGCTATGTGGCTGGATTATGAATTGAAATTCAAGCCCTACTCTAGAATAAAACCATCTTTAGTTCATAGATGATTTGGTGGAGCACCTCTAGAAGTCATTCAATGAACAATGAATTAAAGCAATTGTCTGTGCTTAACACTGTTCTAGGTATTGGGGATACAGCAGTAAGCAATTCAGATGTCTACTCTGTGATGCTTATACACAAGTGAGGAAGAGAGACACTGAAAAGACTTTATGAGCCTTTCAAACATTAAAAGTGTTAAGAAAGAGGATTATATGGTACAAGGGGAGCACATAGGAGACAAACCTGGTGTAGGAATTCAGGGAAGGCTCCTGGAGAAAAGTGATATTTCAGATGACACCTGGAGGATGAAGAGAGGTGAAAGGAGTGGGGAAATGGGGGGAGAGCATTCCAGTTAGTTGGAGCAGCATGAGAGAAGGACCTGATACTGAAAGAGGAGGGTATACTAAAAAACAAAATAAAGAGGAAGAAGCTGGTATGCTGGAATCTAGAAAGGAAATAAGAGATGAGACTGAAAATGTAGGTATACATATGAATGATCATTTACAGCATCATTCAGGCCATTGGAGGGTTTTTATTTTTACTTTAACATAAAGAATTTCTTTATTTCATAAACCCTGGTGGTCCAACAGTAAAGTGCTCAGTAATACTCAAAAGATTGACAGCTCTGCAGATAAAGACCAGGTGATCTTCTCTGGGCAATGTGCTTCCATAAAGATTACAGCCTAGTATTACTGTATCACATGGGGTTGTCATGAGTTGAAAATCAACTCCACAGCACCCAATAACAACAACTCAATGGTAATTGGTTGGTATGTGCCATCAAGTAATAGGAAACTATTAAAGGGTTTTGATCAAGGAAGTGACATAGACAGTGTGGTCGTTAAGGTTATGTGTCAACTTGACTGGGCCTTGTTTTGAGTGGCTGGGCAGCTAGATACAGTTATTTGCCATGATGAAACTGATAATCAACTCCATGGTGGAATCTACTGTGAACAGCTGAGCAGCTGCTGTAGGGATGTGGTCTGATTCCAGCATATAAGAAGCAGCTTTGAGGTCTCAAGCTTCTTGGCACATCTGGACCCTGCATTTGTCTGAGTCATCAGTGGTCTGCCATGTTGTCTGCTGATCTTGGGACTGTTTAACTAGTGGCCTGCCGTATTGCTTGATAATCTTGGGACTGTGCCATTTTACTTGTTGACCTTGGGTTTGTCAGCCTCAGCAGCCAGCACCTGCCTGAGTTAAGAGAAGCCTCCAGCTTTAGTGGGTCAGAAGCAAGAGGCCAAGCTGAAGCCCAAGGTCGAGGGTCATTCACCCACCCCATAGAGCTAGCACTTTGAACTCAAACTTGTAGCCTCCTAAACTGTAAGAGAATAAACTCCTATTTGTTCAAGTCATACATTGTGGTATTTCTGTTACAGCAGCACTAGAGAACCAAGACAGACAAAAAGAGTGCTCTGATTATAATATAATGATTGAATTGGGTGTGATGAAGAGAAAAGGCACGAGCACATAGTGCTATGGGATTTGAAATATATGTGTTTAAGTCAACATCAACCTTGCTTTATTCTACATTCTGCCCTCATTACAGAGGAGAAGTTTGGGAACTACATTTTTCAGAATCTCTTGTCCAAAGTGTTCTGACTTAAATTCTGCCAGTGCAAGGAACTTGTGCAAGATTTAGGAGGTGGAAGAGACACTTCATATTTCCCCAGTATGTTAGTTTTCTAGTGCTGCTATAAGAGAAGTACCACAAATGGATGGCTTTAACAAAAAGAAATTTATTATCTCACAGTTTAGGAGGCTAGAAGTCTGAATTCAGGGTGCCAGCTCCAGGAGAAGACTTTCTCTCTCTGTCAGTTCTGAGGTGTGGTCTTTAACTCCCTTCAACAGCTGTGGACTTGGTATTCCTTGGAGATCTCTATGTGTCTTGGCATCAATCTTTCCCTGGGTTTAGTAGGTTCCCAGAGCAGAAATCTTGGATCCAAAGACATGCTCCACTCTTGGCCCTTCTTTCTTGTTGGATATAGGTGTCTCTCTCTCTTTCTCTCGTTCTCTCTCTCTCTCTCTCTCTCTCTCTCCCCCCTCACTTCTCTCTCCTTTTATCTCTTATAGAATAAAAGGTGATGCAGGTCACAACCCAGGGAAACTCTCCTTACATTGTATTAGGGTAGTGTATCCCACCCAATCTCCTTACAACTGATTGGATGAGCACATCAGATCACATGGTGAAGGATGATTGTATCATTACATAACTGCAAGGTTACATCATTACATAACTGCCAAGCCACTGAGAATCGTGACTTAACAAAATTGGCACATATTTTTGGAGGACACAATTCAATCCATTACATCCAGTGACAGAAGTGTGCAGAGTGAGCTTCAAAATGGTTTCCAGACAAACTCCTGAAAATCAGTCCCTTCAGTAGCGCAAGCAGCTAAAATCAAAGGTATTCTGGTTTCCCTAAAACTCCCAAATTTCACTATTTCCTGAAAGTCAGCAGTAGTTTTTACCAATCTTGATTACTCTAGCTCTTCCAAAAGTTACACATCCTTCTAATCTCCTCTATACATTAAATCTCTCCTACTTGATACATATGTACTAAAAAGAATTGATCAATGTTCAACATTTCAGGAGGTAGCATATGAATGAACTGATGGTATTGAAGAAAGAAGTCTAAGCTGCACTGAAGAAATTGGGGGTGGGAAGATCCAGGAATTGACAGAATACCTACTGAGAAGTTTCAACTAATGGATGCAATACTGGAGGTGCTCACTTATTTATGCCAAGAAATTTGGAAGATATCTACCCGGGCAACCAACTGAAAGAGATCCATATTTATGTCCATTCCAAAGAAAGGTGATCTAACAGAAGGCAGAAATTATCGAACAATATCATTAATATCACATACAAGTAAAATTTTGCTAAAGATAATTCAAAAAGAGTTGCAGCAGTATATTGACAGAGAAGTGCCAGAAAGTTGAGCTTCATTCAGAAGTAGGTATGGAATGAGAGGTATCATCGATGATGTCAGATGGATCTTGGCTGGAAGCAAAGATTACCAGAAAGATGTTTACCTATGATTTATTGACTATGCAAAGGCATTAGTCTATGTGAATCATAACAAATTATGGATAACATTGTGAAGAATGAGAATTCCAGAACACTTACTTGTGCTCTTACAGAACCTATCTATAGACCAAGAGGCAGTCATTCGAACAGAACTAGGGGATACTGCATGCTTTAAAATCAGGAAAGGTGTGCATCAGGATTGTATCTGTTCACCAAACTTATTCAATCTGCATGCTGAGCAAATAATCCAAGAACCTGGACTATATAAAGAAGAATGCAGCACCAGGACTGAAGGAAGACTCAATAACAACCTGCAATATGCAGATGGCACAACCTTGTTTGCTGAAAGTGAAGAAGATTTGAAGTACTTACTAATGAAGACAGCCTTCAGTACAGATTACACCTCAACATAAAGAAAACAAAAACCCTCATAACTGGACCAATAAGAAAAATGACGATAAATGGAGAAAAAAACTGAAGCTGTCAAAGATGTCATTTTACTTAGATCCACAATCAACATTCATGGAAGCAGCAGTCAAGAAATCAAATGATGTGTTGGGCAAATCTGCCACAAAAGACCTCTTTAAAGTGTTAAAGAACAAAAACGTCACTTTGAAGACTAACACCCAAGCCATGATATTTTCAATAGCTTCATGTGCATGTGAAAGCTAGACAATGAATCAGAAAAACTGATGCATTTGAATTGTGGTGTTGGTGAAGAATGCTGAATATATCATGGACTGAAGGCATTTGACTACTAACCAGAA
>NW_006921841.1:1621549-1634057 GCF_000298275.1 Orycteropus afer afer | reverse complement strand
AGAAGAAAAGCCTGGTGATCTACTTATGAAATATCAGCCACTGAAAACCTTATGGAGCACAGTTCTATTCTGAGACATATGGGGTTGCTATGAGTTAGAGTAACCCCATATGCTTACTCTATGGTACCTGATTACACTGGTTAATAATGGTCCAGACAGCTCACTGGTGCAGAGCAGATAGCATTCTCTTTGCGTCTCTCCATCCAGGCATGTTTTGGTTATAGAAGGACAAAATCTACTGACTAAGTAAATCTGAGTAAGACTGAGGCCACTGACTACACATTCTGGAATGATTTCTAAAGTACATTCCTAGGGAATCATGAGTGTATCTCAAATTCAACAAAAATAAAGTATCCATTTGGAATGTGAAATGGCTTTAAGATAACTATTCAGCTTTCCTAGCAATCTCTCCTGTTAAGAATCATGGACCATTAGATTGTAAGCTCTTTGAAGGCAAAGATGGTTCCTGGCTCAATACTGAATCCCTAATGCCCCTCACAGTGCACAGCATGTCTAAGTACAGTAAATATTCATCTAATAAACAAGAATTTCATAGCAGATCCAAGACACTGGGCAGCTTAATCCAGTAAGTTAACCACAATCTTTACCCATGTGTATATCTGTGGAGAAATACACACAGAATTCAAATTCAATGTCAGGAACACCACTCTACAACCAGAATGAGATCAGGAATGCTCCCTTCCTCCATCTTTCTCAATTCTCATTAAGACCTCAAAGCACCAAGCTTCTGCTGGTGGTTTCTATGACCTAGAATAGTGACTTCAGCAAGGGAGGTTGCCTGGAAGTAAAAGGCTTGGATGGAGGCTTCCCTCAAGAGCTGAGAAGAGAAACCAACTGTTATAAATCTAGACTCCTGCTGTAAAAATACCCAGGAGCACATCTCAGGCCTGAATGTCCCTATTGTTGGCTTTGCCATTTACTTTGTGATGAAAGACAAGTTGCCCAAAGTCTCCGAATCTGAGTTTGTCCATCTGAAAAGTGGAATATAATGGTGCTTAGTTCAAAGTATTTCAATAACTAAATAATGACTGTAGGCACCTGTTTTAACGCCATAATCAAGTGCTCCAAAGATGGCAGCTCTCTTCTCACGCTCACCTCCCAAACCCAGTCTTAGAGACTGACACCTCCACTTCCATTCTAAGGCATTCACCTATGTCTTCCTTTCTCCCTCATTCATCTCAAGAACCATGAGATCCCATATGTCATCCTAAAGTGATTGTTACCTATATAATGTTCCTGCAAGTGAATGGAAAACAAAACCCTAGCTTTATTCAGATGAGAACAGGGGTGGATTACTCAACAAGCAAAGTAAGCACAAGCTTACCTTCCTTTCTGGGTACTCTATCCCTGTCAGGGATTGGAAATTGGAAAACAGGCTTTGATTCTATAGGAAGGTGTTGTGGGGTTGGGAGAGACACAGATCCAATTGTACCAAAAAGAAGAATCCTTAATGTGTGAAAAAAATGTGAAATTGTTCACTACAGATTAGTAAATAAGCACAAGTAAGCCTATGCTTACCTTGCTTATTGGGTAATCCGACACTGAGTGGGAGCTATAACAGACCACATTTTCTACTGGAAGTTAATCTCACCAGCCTAAATGCCAGAGACAGAAGGCACAGCTACAAAGACAGAACAATCAGAGGACAGATCCCCCACTTAAAAAGGAGACAATCATTTCCCAGAAAGTACACAGCTGTAATTTGCTTTCCACAGCAAGAGAAGAAAGCCCTGTTAAATTCCATTCCTAAGCAGATTTCTGTAATTATTAGAACTTAAAAATACAGATGTTGAAGACCATGGGCTTAAGGAGTTAGTTAAATTTGTGCAATTGCAGATGGAAAGACTGAAAATTCTGACATTGGGTCATTAAACACCCTAGTACAATAAAGGGACAGTGCCAACACATATGGCAGAACAGAGAAAAAAGACCCATGATGAAGAAAGATGACCTGAAAAAGCCACTTCCTTTAGTCACACCACTGCAGGGATGGCTAGGGCCAACCCAGTATCTATGCATTTTCGGCTATTTCCTCACTACCAGATGGGGTGGATTACCCAATAAGGTAAGCATGGGATTACTCATGTTTACTAATCTGTAGTGAAGAATTTCACAAGTAAATTTATGTTTACCTTGCTTATCAGGTAGTCTGACTGCTAACAGAATCCCTACACTGTTTTCTAGCCTCAGCTAGAAAACAGTATTTGCTATCCATTCTTGCAGATAGGAAAGGGTAGTAAGATGTAAACAGAAATCACTGGGTGGGGCTTTTAAGAAAGCTCTTTAAAGGGGACTTGCTCAGCTGGCAGACACCCTATCTGTTCCCTGCAGGAGTTCCAGTAGCCATCTTATGACCACAAGGCAATCTCGAGGATGGAAGTTGGGTTAAGGAGAGTGCAGCAGAAAGTGAGTCTGGGACACTGACAGCACTATTGTCTTCGTATTATCTCTGTACACCCTACCTCTAGACTTCTTCTTTATGACTGAAAAAGAAATTGCTAATTTGTTTGCTGTTACTGTGAGGTGCCATTGAGTTGATTTTGACTCATAGAAACCCCATGTGACAAAGTGGAACTCTCTGGAATGATTTCTAAACCATAAGGTTTTCTAGGTTGTAACCTTTATGGGAGCAGATCACTGGGTCTTTCATCCATGAAGCAGTGGATGAGTTTGAACTGCCAACCTTTAGGTTAGCAGCACAGCACTTAACCATTGTGGCACCAGGGATCCTTTCTAATTTAGTTAAAATGCTGCTATTTTGTTCAATTGCAATCCTTAAAGGATCTTTACTTACCCTAGATTTCCATTAGTTTCCCTATGAATGCTGAAATGGCTGGTGAGTCTCTGCCCCGAGCTTAGCAGCAGAGGGCTTAACCATTATATCAGTAGGGCTTGTTCTTTGTGAATCCCAATGCCAACTGCCATACAGTCAATTATGACTCACAGCAACCTTATAGGACAGAGTAGAATTGTCCCATAGGGTTTTCAAAGCTGTAAATCTTGATGGAAGCAGACTGCCTCATCTTTCTTCTGCAAAGGGGGCTGGTGGGCTCAAACCACTGACCTTTTGCTTAGCAGCCGAATGCTTTAACCACTGCACCACCAGAGCTCCTTCTTTGTGAATGTTGTTGTTGTTGTTTGCCATCGAGTCGGCCCCGACTCATAGCAACCCCTCCTTGGGTTTCCGAGGCAGTATCACTACGGAAGTAGGATTGCCCAACCTTCCTTCCAAGGAGTGGCTGGTGGGTTTGAACCGCCAGCCTTCTGGTGAGCAGTCAAGTGCCTCAGGCACTATGCTACCAGAGCTCCCTCTTTGTGAATAGGGATTATAAATAAATGTTATATTACAATTTAATATATTATCTTATATAAGTTAGTATTAGTCATGAATTACTATTAAAAAAAAAAAAAGCCTCAATGCCATGAAGTCAATTCTGACTCATAGTGATTCCCATTGGGTTTCTAAGGCTATAAATCTTTACAGAAGTAGATTGCCCCATCTTCTTTGAACCACTGACCTTTTAGTTAGCAGTGAAATGCTTTATTTATATTTACTTCTTTGTGATTATTATATACATAAATTCTTGGTTTAACTGTTGAATAAAATTCATATCAATAGTTCTAATCCTAAATTGTAGATTAAATCCTACTTAACTAGTCTTTTTGTTGCCTTTATAAAATATCAGACTCAGTTATAAGCAGTTCTCTGGACTGTGTATACGCCATCTGGCAACTGATTCAAGGACCTAATGCTCACAATAGGAGCCCCTGAGTAAGGCAAACAGTTAACACACCCAACTGCTAACTGAATGGTTGGAAGTTTGAGTTCATCCAGAGGTACCTCGGGAGAAAGGTCTGGCAATCTGCTTCTGAAAACCAGCCATTGAAAACCCCGTGGAGCACAGTTCTACTCCGACACATGTAAATCAGAACTGACTCCAAGGCAACTGGTTATGCCCATAATGGGCAGGAGAGAGAAACAGCTGATTAGTACATCTTATTTCTATTTCAGTGTGCTACATATCACATAAACATCTATTTCCATGAAGACTTTCTAAAGCTCTTCATCAGCAGTAACAAGGGATATGGGCATTCCAAGGTCTCATTTTTATGCAGCCCCTCTGGTGTCCATGATCCAATTAGACCAGCAGAATCCAAAGGAAATGATAGGAACCACTCTGGGGAGGTCCTTGTGAGTTTGGCCTCTCCTCCTCACTCTACATTTCCAGTCTTATTCTTGGCCAACCCTAATTAGCATCAGAAGCACAAGGGCACAGGGAGGGATGAAGCAGATACCTAAGTACTTAAGAGAGAAAAGAGCCAGGAGAATTCCCTCTGCGGTGGCCTCTTGCTTGCTCTCTCCCAGTTGTCATTTTAACGTAAGAACCCAGAAGTATGAGCATATTTTAAATTTGAAACCACCTGCAGCAGTGTTTATTGTCATCATCTCACAAATACAAAAATACTAATGATTTCTACAGTACTTAGATTCATTTCCTATAATTAATACTACCTGCTCCTTGGTGGTATGCAAAGACTAATATGTGTACAAACTTCTTGAACAGCATTATAAAACGTGATTCATGTGTATGTTTACAACCACAAAGACACATTAATTGGTAGTCTACATCAAGACTTAAGGGCTTTTACAAATTAAATAGGGACATGTGTGCTGCTCCCACTAATTTGCTGAGTATGTAACTAGAAAACCTCAAACTATTTTGAGATTTTAAATCTGGCACCTTCAGCAAATCATATCAATATTTTAAAGTCATATTTGAGTACTGGTGAGTAGTTGTGGGGTTTCTGTTCTTCTGAGATCTTTCCAGAAGGCAGCCTCCTTTCTGTGGTGTGCCTGACAACACTAGCCTTTCTCCCCTGAGAGCAGGCGTACCCAGCAAGAGAAGGAATTTCAAAAGAATCTTTTGTACATCCCTGTCATACACACACACACACACACACACACACACATCAACAGCAAAACTTTTTCTTTTAGATTTTTATGAACACTGGTTAGACTGTAAGTTATTATCTACTGTCCAAAACCAAAGTGACAAAGAAAGGCACCACCTATTGCACGACACTCTTTCATGGCAGTACAGAGGAAGCTCCACATTCCTGGGTAGATGTAGTGCCATCAAAGTCCTCAGATGCATGGTTAATGTGGATCAGATCCAGCATCCCAAGACCCTTAGAGTCACTTCTTCAAGAGAGCTGTAGGGATGGCAAAACTGTAAAGAGCAAAAAAATCTCTATTCCCTATGGAAACATTATTCCTCTCAGGAGAGTTCTGCTTCTGTTGGGAATCTAAGACCCTGCAAGCAAATATAATAAGAACTTCCAAAGTCACAAGGTAAATATAATGTGCACAGGGTTTAGAATATCTAAGCATGGGGAAGGGGAGGGGCGGAAAGAAGAAGAAACAAACAAAACAAACAAAAAAAAAACCCTGAGGCAAAGTGACACTACCATGTCCATAGGTAGTGATTTTCCTACTTATCCAAAGAAAAGCAGTGGATGCAGATCCCCCTTCATCTATGAAGAGAGGGACACCAAAAACCAAACTCACTGCCAAGTCAATTTCAACTCATAGAGACCCCTCCTTGGGTTTCCGAGGCAGTATCTCTACAGAAGTAGATTGCCCAACCTTCCTTCCGAGGAGTGGATGGAGGGTTTGAACCACTAGCCTTCTGGTTAGCAGTCAAGTGCCTTAGGCACTATGCCAAAAAGAAGGATGGATATCTCTAAATGAAAGGAGGGCATTGCAAAATTCTTTAATTATAGACTCAAAGGGGCTTTGAGTTAGTTCATCTTGTATCTCCTTGGCTTTCAGCAGGACAGCATTAAGCCTTCCTCAAAAGATAAAAGAAAACCTATTTTCAAACACACCTAAGAGGGCATTCCAGTCTTCTTTTCCTTTGCTAGACAGCGGAATATTTTTTTTCCATTTCTAACCTCACCACAGGTGGAACTTTCTCCTTACTAGGCATCCCCTGAAGCCTTCACATTAGAGTTTGGCTTGGTTTGCTCAATGGAGACTGTGAATAGCCACACATACTTTCAGTCTTTTCTCAACTATACTTCCATCTGTTCACCTGTGTGAAATCCTACCAGTTAGGACCTTTGGGTTTTCACTAATACTAATACAGAGTTAGATGCCACCTGAATCACACACCGGCGTTCTGGAAACTGGAAGGGACTCCTTTCCTCTTTTTTTTTTTTTTTTTTAAATACCTTTTCCTTTCCCTGCTATCAGCTTAAATGCTAACTTTTCTCCCTTCCACAGCTGTCTTCCAACACCCCTCCACACCCTCCCCCCACTACAATAGATGTACACACTTTGCTGGTAAATAGAAAAACATTCTGAAACAGCTAGTTAATACTTGGGCCTTAGCCATCTAGGATAATGGTTAAAGACAGAGATTTTGGAGCTCATTGTCCTGTCTCTGAGACCTTGGGCACATTATATAACCTCACTACGTATCAATTTTCTCATCTGTAGGATGGAGCAGTAACAGTTGTTGTTGCTGGTATGTGCCATCAAGCAGACTCCGACTCATAGCAACTATGTACAATAGAGCGAAACACTGCCTGGTCATGCACCACCCTCACAATCCCTGCTATACTTCAGCCCCTCATTGCAACCACTGTGTCAATCCATCTTGTTGAGGGTCTTCCCCTTTCCT
This sequence comes from Orycteropus afer afer, assembly GCF_000298275.1. Classification (NCBI taxonomy): domain Eukaryota; kingdom Metazoa; phylum Chordata; class Mammalia; order Tubulidentata; family Orycteropodidae; genus Orycteropus; species Orycteropus afer. The sequence goes on along the minus strand of NW_006921841.1, from coordinate 1,627,350 downwards.
GCTGACCCTCTACTTTACTAAGCATGATATCCTTCTCCAGGAAATGATCCCTTTTGACCACTTCACCTGGATACAGTAATAGTATCTACCTCGTTTTTTTAAAAAAAGCCAGCGTCCCTCAAGTAGATTCCAATTCATGTGACCTCTAGTGTCAGAGCAGAGCTGTGCTTCATAGGATTTTTAATGTCTGACTTTTCTAAAACAGATCTCCAGCCTTTCTTCAGGGGCATCTTTGTGTGGACTCAAACCAACAACCTTTCGGTTAGCTGTGTAGTACATTAACCATCTGTGCCACTCTGAGACTCCATCTTTCAGACAGAGTTGTGGAAAGGTTCAAGGTTAAGGTTCAAGACTTAACACATGAAAAACCCTTAGAATGGTGTCTGGTAGTCTAATTGAAAACACTATGTAATCGTTGGCTATGTTACTATCATTGTTATACTCTTCTTGCTGCAAAGGGATATTCAGAGCCATCAAATTATCTCTGATAGTCCGGAAGGCAAGAGTTTGAGAAAGAAAAGGAGTAAGGCTCAAGTTTAAAGGAATTGGGTAAGGCAAGAACAGGTACCAGGGTGAAAGAGGAAAGGCAAAAGACAAAAGTAAATAGAAGATGGAACTAAAACAACAGAGAAAGGGCAAAAACAGACATCAAAAAAAGTAAAAACAGACAAACATGGGCGAAAAATATAAAGATGAAATGGGGAAATAAGAGTAAAAAAAAAAAAAGTAGCCATGAGAAGAGAATGACAGAAGGAAAAAAGGAAGAAGAAAAGGAGGTCAGAGAATGAAAAAAACTAAAAGAAAGAAAAGATTCCATTTGCAGCTTGAGCTGGTTATCTGAAAAGGAAAGGAATGGAATAGCAAACAAAAAATATTGGATCTAGAGACAGGAAGGGATGGGGCAGATGGGGAAGAGAAGATAGAAGTGATAACAGACAAAAAGGGGCTTCATTTTCTACCCTAGGCGGCTGTCTTTAAATTAAGGGAAATTTGCATTTTCACTTACACTTTTTTAGGTTCTTTGCCCCCGTGGATCCTTTCCTTGTTCTTCCTATTTTAAATTGCTTCAGGGTTAGCCCCAGACTTGGTCCCTGATGGCCTTGGTCAGAAGTCGGCCTTACGCCTTATCTGCTCTGCTGACAAGGCCAACATGCACTGGTCTAGTCTTATTTCATTCTCACTTAATAGCTGTCATTTTCAAGTGAAATTTAGCTGTAAATATTTATACCCTCTTCCTTCTCCAAACATTCAGGGGAGCTCGTTCCTTTTTTTTTTTTTTTTAAATTCACCTCAACTAGGAGCTCTGGTAGCATAGTGGCTAAGTCACTTGCCTGCTAACCAGACGGCTGGCGGTTCAAACCCACCAGCCACTCCTCGGAAGGAAGGTTGGGCAATCCTACTTCCGTAGTGATACTGCCTCGAAAACCCAAGGAGGGGTCGCTATGAGTCGGGGACGACTCGACGGCACATAACAACAACAACAACAACAACATTTCGTTTGAGTCAGTTAAGACAAGAGGAAAACGTGATACAGTAAAAGCCAGGAAATACCGCTTTTTAGGCCTCCATTTCCACTTGGAAACAGGAGAGAGGTTGGACAGAGATTTAAAGTAACACCAGCATTCTTTAAACTAGTTTTTCTTTTTAAGTATTACAATTATTAAATTGCCTATTTGACGCAGATGAAGTCGCGAAACCTAAAATGGCCTTCTAAACAGACGAAGTGAATGGACAGCTACCGTCTCCTCACGCCAGGGTGAGTCTGGGCCGCCACCACCCGAGTCACGAAACCAGGGGCGGTGCGCGTTTCCGCCCAGGACTCAGGAGACTGCAGCAGCGCGAGCGGCCGCGACCTGGGCGGTTCCAGGAGGCGGAGATGAGACGCGACTCCCGTAGACACGTGATCTCCTCCAGCCGCCGCTTCTCGCGACCCAGATCTGTCCCCGGATCCCGCGCCCGGCGGGGCGGGCTGCCGGACACGTAGCGGCGGCTCCAGTGCCTGCTGTGCCCCGGTGCCTCTGTAGTCTGCGTTCTCCTTTTGGTTCACGTGCTCCTAGCAATAATTAGCGTTCACTTAGGGAAAATGAGGGTGCAAATATTACTCTCCGGTATAGGACAGAAAAACCTTTGCGCGCGCACGTTCTCTCTGTGTGTGTGTATATTTTACCACTACGCAACTTCAGCTCACCCACCTCCCACCCCCGGGCACACTCGAATAGTTGCAGCAGCTAGGCTGGAGAACTGGGAGTCCCACGGGACAGCTCTCCCCTGGCCGCCAAGGCCTCTTGCCGCCCGCTGCGCAGAGTGGCTGGGCTCTGCGCATCTCTGGCACCTCCGGGTAACTCTCACTAGCAGTGAGTCACGCTTTCGGGATGGCTCTGGGGAAAGGCAGCCCGGCTCGCGCTGGTCTATGCTTCCCAATGCAGAGCGTCGCGGCTGCAGAGCGAGACCGCGCGCGCGCGCGCGCACGGGTTCCCCGCGCAGTGATGTGGCAGCCGCGGCAGGTCGGATCACGTTGCTGGCCCTGTGCTGGTACCCGTTTGAGACAGGATTAAGGAGGGAGGCATTGGAGGTGCCAGCAGTAGTAAACGTGGGCTCTGCACACTCCCGGCGTCGCTTATCACCATGGGGGGGGGGGGCACGGAGACAAGCACAGCTCCACTCGAGGCTCAGAGGGGCGGCTGAGTTTAGCCGGCAAGTGACAAATACTGCATTGCTTTACCGCGGTATCCCCTCTCATGTCATCGCCAACCACGAAACCCGCCCGTACTGCTCCCCGCCGCGTTCCTCCGGGTGCCCAAGAGGCCCCAAACGTCGTCATCTGCTGCTGTGATTAGTGGCACCGCAATTCCGGCTACAGCGGGAAGTTTAGGTGGCCCAGGGACACCGTGTCGGCGAAAGACACTTGGATTGCGACATTCTGACCCAGTGGCTACATTTTTATTTATTTAAAATCCTCAGGAAGTGGATTTCAAGTTGCCCCTTTTAGAGGCAACCCCCAGTCAGCGCCAAGGGGTCCCCCAGGCCACAGAGCGATGAACAAACAAGTCTCCAAATGTTCCCTTCAGGACTGAAGTTTACCCACCGCGAATTCTCTTTCTCTTTCCTTTCCCTGGTCCAAACCAACAGCAGAGTCGGTGGGAAAGCAAAAAAGCCATTCACGTTCCTGAACCATAATGACGGACCAACCCAGGGAGTCACATTCCCAAGCCAAGAAAGCCCAGGCTGCCCCGCACCCCTGTGCCCCCTCCCCTTCCCCCAGCTGACTGCATCCTCGCTGGGAAGATGAATAGCTTGGCCGAAGTTGTTTTTCTTTTCCGGTGGCCCTGATCAGGTGTCCCCGCCCCCTCCTGCCGCTTGCCTTCCCTCTCCCGCCTCTTCTGACGCCCCCTCCCGGCCCGGCCCCTCCTTCCCCGCCCCCCTCCGGGCTGGACCGCGGATGGTACGTTCCGCACGTGAGCTGGATGCTGGTCTGGCCGGCGACGCGCGTGCCCTGTGGCCAAACACTGCCCGGAGTGAGAGCAAACTACCAGCGCAGTGGGGCCGGCGCGAATGTGCGAGTGTGTGTGCGAGTGTGTGTGCGTGTGCGAGAGAGCGAGCGAGCGCGGGGTGGGGGGGACCAACTGCTTCACACTTTCAACACTGCACTGAAGAGGGAGAGAGCGAGCGAGACTGGAGACGCACAGATCCCCCCAAGATCTCCCAAAGCTACTGTCCCACAGATTATAGAACAGAGCCCCAAATATCGAAACAGAGGACACGGACAGCGGTTGAACATGGACGAAGGCATTCCTCATTTGCAAGAGAGACAGTTACTGGAACATAGAGATTTTATAGGGTAAGGTGCACGCACCCTTGCGATTATCTGTCTAGGCTTCGGTTTAGATTTTTTTCTTCTACAGAAAGTGGTATTGAGCGAGAGAGAGCAAAGCCCCTCCCCGAATGGGTGTCTGATGCTGATTTCTGTTTTGCAGACTGGACTATTCCTCATTGTATATGTGTAAGCCTAAAAGGAGCATGAAAAGAGACGACAGCAAGGTACGTGTAAGTTTCCGATGTTTCCCATAACCTGCCTGGTTAGTTAATTAGGGCTATTGATTTCACAACCCGCAAACATATTCCAGCCCCTGAGCCTCCCCAACTGTGAATTTTAAGTGGCTTGCTGGATACTCTCAGGGGGAGATTAGACATCATACCTGAATTTAAATTGCATTCAGAACGGTCCAGAGGAAAAGGGTTTCTTGGGCATAGTTTAATCCTCTAGTACGTTGGGGGAGGGGTATTGTTATATGCAGTAAATGAACGTTTAGCTTATTGTTTTCTCTCTCTCGTGACTTCCATATATTAAGGATACCTACAAATTACCGCACAGATTAATAGAAAAGAAAAGAAGAGACCGAATTAATGAATGCATTGCTCAGCTGAAAGATTTACTGCCTGAACATCTGAAATTGACAGTAAGATGCACATTTGTATTCTTTGCTGCTCGCCAAGGGTGTGTTAATAGTCTGGTACACCTCCAAGAGATATGAAAAATAAATGTAAAATTTAGATGCCTGACTTACAACTTGTGCTATACTGTACAGAGTTTCCCAGAAACTCAGAGTAGGTTCTCTTTAACTGAAGGCAAGAGATCATTTATAACCTGTCTTGTGGAAAGCTAGTAGTATAGAAATAGCAGTACTTCTTTCAAAGTGTTGGCTTAAGTTGCTGTGCCGAATGGAGAGTCAATCAAGCCAAATGTGTGTTTTTAAGTAAACAAGTACCCCCTCCTCTTTTGCACCACTGCAGACTCTGGGGCATCTGGAGAAAGCCGTAGTCTTGGAATTAACTTTGAAACACTTAAAAGCTTTAACAGCCTTAACCGAGCAGCAGCATCAGAAGATAATTGCTTTACAGAATGGTAAGTCATTTTGGGAGGCCAACCCACCCTGGTGAAGGAGGGCAGCCCACAGAGGACCAGTGTTAGGACATTCCCCCACCCCCTTTCAGTGAGCCCACGGTCTATCTCTCATTTGTTAAATTGCTTATACTTTCCCTTCATTGGAAAGTGCCCATTTCCTGAAGCATCCTAGAAGCTTTCAGCAGAACTCGGAGAAATAAGATTTTTATTTAAAGTGGGCGGTCTCACCTCTCCACTTTGGTTTTTCAGCTGGCAGTAGAGCGCCCCCCTGCTACCACCCCCGCCACCCCCTTCTCTGGACAACCAGTGGATTATATCACTCGATTACAGACCAAAACCCAGCTCACTTTAGTCAATGCAGGGTCCACGTGATAAGCAGATGTTTTAACGTCGGTATTTTCCTTTTTCCTTGCCTTCATTCTTCCGCCCCCTCCCCACCCCCACCCTTTCTCACCCTAGGAGAGCGATCTCTGAAATCGCCTATTCAGTCCGACTTGGATGCCTTCCACTCGGGATTTCAAACATGCGCCAAAGAAGTATTGCAATACCTCTCCCGGTTTGAGAGCTGGACGCCCAGGGAGCCGCGGTGTGTCCAGCTGATCAACCACTTGCACGCCGTGGCCACCCAGTTCTTGCCCACCCCCCAGCTACTGACTCAACAGGTCCCACTGAGCAAAGGCACCGGAGCGCCCTCGACCGTCGTCCCCGGTGGGTCTGCCACTGCCCCTTGCCTGGAGCGCGTAGGGCAGAAGCTGGAGCCCCTTGCCCACTGCGTGCCGGTCATCCAGCGGACTCAGCCCAGCGCCGAGCTCGCCGCCGAGAACGACACGGACACTGACAGCGGCTACGGCGGCGAGGCCGAGGCCCGGCCGGATCGCGAGAAGGGCAAGGGCGTGGG
>NW_006921841.1:1605901-1621090 GCF_000298275.1 Orycteropus afer afer | reverse complement strand
TCCTCTGTATTGTCGCCCCCTCCCGAGAAGGCGGGTGCCGCCGCCGCGACCCTCCTGCCGCACGATGTGGCGCCCCCAGGGGCGCTGCACCCCCAGCACCCACATGGCCGCACCCACCTGCCCTTCGCCGCCTCCCGCGAGCCGGAAAGCTCTGCTCAGGAAGATCCCTCGCAGCCAGGAAAGGAAACCCCCTGAATGTTTGCGCCCCGTTCTTAGAAAGGACGAGGCCAAGCGGAATAATAATAATAATAAATTAAAACACCCTTAACGTTTTTTAAGGGAGGAAGTGTAATAGATGCACGACAGGCTTAAAAAAAAAAAAAAAGTGTTTTTTGTATATTTGGAGTTTCTGTTTTGCTCATCCTTCACCACCCCACCCACCACACACTAACATCCCTTTCTTACCCCACCAGCTGTAAAACATCACCTGCAATATATACTCCTTATTTCTTTAAAGAACCCCTCCCCAAAATAAGTTTTGCCTCCCTTTAGGCCATGTTCCATTATCTTTAAAAATGTAGAACCTAATTCTAAAGGAAATCAGCAGGCTCTCCTCTGTGGGTGAGCTCATTGAACCAGGGTAGGGGAAAAGGTGTTTAGAGCCTTGACAACCAACAGCAGGGAGTTATTATCTGCCTATATCTCAAAGCTGCCCTGCCTGTTTTAGGTTTCCACCAACAGAATTGAGGATCTTTTAGAATTAAATTTACTCTGCAGTATTTTATAATGTTCAGCTTTTTTAAAGGTGTATATTTTTCAAAGAGGAAGTGAGGATGCATGCAGTTGCTTAGATTGCAACCTAATCTGAAGTTGTTTAAATGGTATCTCTGAATAACTTGCACTTGTTAAAAGAGACAAGAGTTGGGCCATTGTCAAAAGCTAAGTCAGGGAAAGAGATGGAGGAAGGCAGCCAGAATTTTTCTTAGTATATTTGCTAGGATTTTATTGAGAAATGGACCATGACTCAATTGGCTCATCTTAATGTCCTCCTAGTCATGATACGTGTGTATATGTGTATACATGTATATACATATATATGTGTATATATATACACATATAGCTGTATCAAGTGCATCTGTTTCCACCCTGTCACTATTTAATTCATTATGTTTTAAGTTTTTGTAATATTGCTGTAAAAAAAAACAATGTGCACTGAACTTAAAAAAGATAAGAAAACAAGTTCAGATGGATTTATCCTATATTCTTTTAAGTCACAGAAATAGAGGAAAGAGTTAAGCTGGTCAGTTTTGATTAGAAATGTTGTAAAGATGTGGGATAAAGCCCCCTGAGGCCTTCCTATCTCTAAGTCTATGTATTTTCTGGAGACCAAACCAGATACCAGATAATCACAAAGAAAGATTTTTTAAATAAGGCTTAAACCAAGACCTTGTCTAGATATTTTTAGTTTGTTGCCAAGGTAGCACTGTGAGGAATCTCACTTGAATGTTATGTAAGAGGTGAGACACAACAGTCTGACTATGAGTGAAGAAAATATCTGGGTCTTTTAGTCAGTTTGGTGCATTTGCTGCTGCTGTTGCTACTGTTTGCCTCAAACGCTGTGTTTAAACAACGTTAAACTCTTAGCCTACAAGGTGGCTCTTATGTACATAGTTGTTAATACATCCAATTAATGATGTCTGACATGCTATTTTTGTAGGGAGAATATATGTGCTAATGATATTTTGAGTTAAAATATCTTTTGGGGAAGATATGCTGAAAAATTGCACTTTTGTTACAATGCTTATGCTTGGTACAAGCTTATGCTGTCTTAAATTATTAAAAATAAATATTGTCTGCAAGAAACTAGCTGGTTTAGAAAAGTTTAGTATGTGATGATAAACTAGAAATTATCTTTATATTCTAGTATTTTCAGCACTCCGTAAATTCTATTACCTAAATATTTCCACACTATTTTGTGATTTAAAAGTTCTTACTAAGGAATAAAAACTTTAATATACGATATGAGATTGTCTAATAATTAAAAAAGACATAATGGATGCTCAGTTTTAGGTTATCTTTGACTGTAGGGATGTAAGTCGTTAAATTTTTCAGATATACAATTTCATCATTGGCCTTATATTACACATTTACAATCTCTTAGGAGCCTTCAGACGCGGCTTGGTCTACCTGCTTGTGCTCAGTGTATCCAAATGAAAAGTGCAAAAGAAAAACCTATCAATCACTTGTGTGGTTTGTTTATGTTAGTCCCAATTTGCTAACACTTTAATGATTGATAAAGTTTTCGCTTTTCATTTATGACATCAGATAGCCTATGTTGTATAATCTGGTGTTTCTCTTTCCCCAGGTCCTATATAAATAGATATAATAATAATAATAATAACCATGCCATTGAGTCAGTTCTGACTAATAGAGACCCTATAGGAGCTCTGGTAGCATAGTGGCTAAGACACTTGCCTGCTAACCAGACAGCTGGCGGTTCAAACCCACCAGCCACTCCTCGGAAGGAAGGTTGGGCAATCCTACTTCCGTAGTGATACTGCCTCGGAAACCCAAGGAGGGGTCGCTATGAGTCGGGGCCGACTCGACGGCACATAACAACAACAACAACAGGACAGAGTAGAACTGTCTCATAGGGTTTCCAAGGCTGTAAATATGAAAGCAGACTATCACATCTTTCTCCTTAAGAACAGCTGGTGGATTCCAACTGGTAACCTTCTGGTTAGCAGCTGAGTGCTTTAACCACTGTGCCCCCACGACTCCTATACTACCATGTAGGGGTGCTTAATTTCTGAATATATTTTAGCTCCTTACCATTTATCAGATAACTGTGTGAGAGGACTTTACATGGAACTCAAGGAACAGAAATTATTTCTAGACTGCTTTCTCAAATTTATGATCAAATCTGTGATTTCATGTAAACTGAAGGATTGTTGCTTTTTAGTTTGAATAATTTTCTTCACAAACCCCTTGATTTCTGAAAGGTGTTTAAATGATAAATCAACATTTATGCGCGACATAGAAAAGTGCTCCCTCTGCTGACTTCATGGCAACCAAATTGCAAGTCATAGAATATGGAGCCCAGAGGAATCTCAAAGATTAGTTCCTGTGGAAGATTGCATTTTATCAAACTCATTGCTGTCCAGTCAATTCTGACTCATAGTGACCCTACAGGGTAGAGCAGAACTACCTGGTAGAGTGTCAAAGGCTGTAAATATTTACAGAAGCAAACAGCTACATCTTTTTCCCATAGAGCAGCTGGTGGATTCGAACCACTGACTTTTCAGTTAACAGCTGAACCACTGCACCATTAGGGTTCCTTTTTTTGCATTTTATAATATGAGAGAAAAGAAGCCCAGAGATAGTAAATTTCTTCCCAAGATCACATAGCTATTTAGCCAGCTCTAAAGGTCAGGTCTCCTGAGTCCCTCAGTGAGCCTCCCACTGCAGCGTCTTGAACCAAACAAACTGAATTTGATTGGGCAGCATTCATGAATCTTCAGAAATAAAAAAGAGGAACAATGGAAACAACAAAATGAACATTAGAAAACTATGTAACTTTTTGAGGACTGTAGTTTATTGAACTTTTAAAAAATATAAAAAATAATCTATACATCTTAACTGAATTGGAAAAAGAATATTTTAATTATTTTGAGCTACATTTTAATATCATAATTGTAATTAGACTAGTTTTAAAACCAAAAAGATTCAAAGTAAATCAGAGGATAATAAAATGTTTTCACATTTTTATAATTTTGGTGCAATAAAATAATAAAATCTTAGGGTTGGACTGGATTTTAAACATCAGTTATTCAGTCTAAATGCCCATGCACAAGCATGATAATAAGATAAAATCAGTGAGGCCAGAAATATAAAATGTATTATCTATATTGCTTCTGAAAAGTGTGATTTTGGTCACTGATTTATTTTAATCAAATAAATTAAAAGACGAGTTATAACTCAATAAAAAGGTTTTTATACCTGCAGTGTTGAAGTTTTAGCTAAAATGCTTTATAGTATATATGATTTTCCAGTTTAAGCAAATATAAATCTTGAGTCAATAATGCTCTTATTGGTATTTATACTGATTAATTTTATGTAGCTATATTTCTCAGCAAACTGTATATTGAATTGACAAATGGTCTTTTCCCCCAAAGAGCTAAACTTAAGTACATTTTTAAGGCACTAGATTAAATTTTACTGGTCATATAAACTATGATTGAAGTTTTAGTGCCTATCATTGTGAAAATTATTTTTCACTTAGTTCTCTGTTACTGGCCATACAGGCCATAATTTGGTTATGTCCCATCACTAGAGAAATTTTCAAAAGTTACGTAAAAAAAAAAGATTCAGCTTGCTCCTGTCCATATCACAGGTGAATTCTGAACCTCTGTGGGAGGTGATTGCCACTTGAGACTCTGGGAAGAAATGACTGGGCAAACAGACTAAGTAAGGACTTTTAGACAGAAATGAACAGAGTTCTCCAAATGAATTAAGACCATTATAATGCCAGAACCTGGTTGTATTATTGTGATAATGGCATTTTCCTTCAGATAGCAATCTAATGTTTTTCATTAAACAAAAATTCTTTATCTATTAGACCTTCAGGTAGATATATTTAGGCCCACCTATTGTTCTTACTGTGTCATTTTTAAATTAGTTCAAAGTGGATTTACAATGCTTGCTAAAGTGCAATGTAAGTTCCAGTTATTCAAAGGAAAATTTAAGTAGGGAATTGAATTGGAAAATTATCACATATTTTCTGTAATTAAGATGGATTTATACTAAAAACATGCAGTGTGTGCTTTAAAAATATTCTTTTCTAAGAAATGTACATTTGTTTTCAAATTGGGTTTCTTGGGCTTGTTTAGAGGTCTCATATCAAGTACCCCCAAACATAAAACTATACATTTTTTAAGTTATTTTAAAATTCTGATAATAAATTCACTGATTCCTAATTTATCTGGCATTAGGGAATAATATGTGGTCCATGAAACAATGGCTCAGTAAACAGAAACTTCCATGTTCAAGTGCCAACACTGTTTTTATTTTGTTAATGGAAGTCTTACTAAAATGTATTGCACATGTCCCATAAAGTGTCTTACACATGGCTTAGGAAAATCAAAATGCCCTGGACATATTTAACCTTTCTTAAAAATTCAGGATCATCATTGTAAACATCACTTTTGCACTATTCATGTTCTATGGGAGCATTTGCACCTGCAGTAAATTCTTTGTGAGTTCTTATATCTGCTTTTTATAGATTTTCAGTGTCTTTATTTGTGGTCAGGCTATCAGCTGTCACTTCTTGAAGTGTCAGAGTGCCTGCCTCCAATGTTTTCTAGTTTGCTACCTCTGAGTTGCTGAGGGCTGGGAAACCATTTAAACAAAACCACAGCCATTAACAATGTATCTAAAATTAGAGTAAATAAGCTCTAACAGAGGACCAAAGGGGCTCTCCTGATAGGAAAATTGTGTGAGATAGTAGAATCTGTGACAAGTAAGCCTTTTTTCTCCGTTTCTCTTAACTTCCAAATTATCATTAATGTTCTACACAAGATTATTTACGCAAAAGCCTTCAAATATTTAATGTATTCCTTGATCATTTTATTACATCAAAATAAAAGCATCTGGCTAATGGTTTCGGTTCACAGCTAACCACAAAATAAAGAAATTTCATGCCAGAAATAATTAATTTGATGAATGCTTCCTTTCTCAGGTTGAATAGGAATAAGGGGACCAAGGGCCTTAGTAAAAATTGTTTCAGCATTTTAATTTATGGATGATCCTGCTTCTGGTATGTAACCTTCTCTACCTCAGGGTTTTAACCATTTTGGGTTCAAGTCCAGCGAAAGCACGCTGGAGAACTGACAGGGAGGATGTGCAGCCCTAGATGCGGCCTTTAAATGTAGATCCAGCCATTGGAGAGCCTCTGGTTAGAGGTTTCAGATTCCCTATTAATTGCATCACCTTCCTCTTCTCTTTGAGCCTATGGATTCCATAAATAGAGAGTACAGGGATACGACATTTGTCACACTCCTATTATATGTGAGGCACTGCTCCCTTTGGTAGTAAGCACTGGAGAATCAAAGATCAATCTGAGGATCTCAAAGTCTAGTAGTGACAGCTGTATGAGAATAAATCTGAATGCAACACCAGTTGTCGTTGAGGTGATTCCAACTTATGTGTGACCCCATGTGTATCAGAGTAGAACTGTGGTCCACAGGGTTTTCAGTGGCTGAATTTTTGGAAGTAGATCACCAGGCCTTTCTTCGGAAGCACTTCTGCATGGCTTGAACCTGCAACTTTTTGATTAGCAGCGGAGCTTGTTAACTGTTTGCACCACCCAGGGACTCTAACAGATGCAACACTAAGTTCTATATAGGAGCTGATACAACATTGTAGGAAGGGGTGTTGCTAACAGCTGGGTGAGCAAAAGGCCTGGCAGAGTTAGCTAGGTTTTGGAGAATGAACAGAAGAACATATAAGGCCATCTCCAAGGAAAAGGCTCTGTCTTACATCTTGGTCCTGTGCTAAGCAGCAGGACAGTTTAATTAGTTGTATTTTACTTTAGGTCTGAGTAAGAATTTCCTAATTTCTCAGTCTTCTTAGAACTCAACTGCCATGCTGGCTCTTACCGCCATCTCCTCCTGAGGATCTGAACCAATGCACTGGGACTGAGAGCTGGAGATGGTCTTACTGCAAAGAAAGGTATGATAGAGTTCATAGCATACTAATATCTCAGGCCCAAACCAAACCAAAACCCACTGCAGTTGAGTTGATTCTGACTTATAGCAACCCTCTAGGACAGAGGAAGGAGTTCTGGTAGCATAGTGTCTAAAGCACTTGACTACTAACCAGAAGGCTGATGGTTCAAATCCACCAGCCACTCCTCGGAAGGAAGGTTGGGCAATCTACTTCCGTAGTGATGCTGCCTTGGAAACCCAAGGAGGGGTCGCTATGAGTCAGGTCTGACTCGATGGCACATAACAACAAGATGGAGGAGAATTGCCCCATAGGGTTTCCAAGGTTATAAATATTTATAGAAGCAGATTGCCACATCTTTTATCCATGCAGTGGCTGGTGAGTTCAAACCACCAACTTTTTGGTCCGCAACAGAGTGCTTTAACCACTGTGCCACCAGGAGTCCTACATCTCATGCAGTAGGGGAGAAACAGCAGTACCTCACAAGCAGCTCTGCCTTACCTCATCTGTCTGTCTTACAAAACAAACTGAGGGTGACTTATTTCCCTTCAAGTAAAGGAATGACGATCCATGTTCTCCTTTGAGCACACAAAGGGAAATGAGAAAGACAGACAGCTGCCCTACAGGGATGTCACATTTCTCAAAAACTTCTGGGAGGAAGCTGAGGTAAGGAACCAGTACGAGGGCATGTAGCTTAGTAAGTAACAGAACCAGGACTGGAATCAGGTTTTTTGGTTCTTAGTTGCCTGCTCTATACACTGTTACACCATAGTAATAGTAATGAAGAGTGGGCAGGCTGAGGTTTCCTCTTGGAATGAGTTGAGCTAGTTCCATGTGAAGTCTTAAGAGGTTGGTGTGGTGGTGTAGGAAATATTATTATGGTAATAAAAACCCAAAAAACAAACCCATTGACATCAAGTCAAATCTGACTCACAGTGACCCTAGATTTCTAAATTGCCATAGAATATCCAATCATAATTATGATGTCATTGTTGTAGTTAGATGCCCTTCAGTCAGTTCTGACTCATATTGCATCTATGTACTACAGAACACTGCCTGGTCCTACGCCAAGCTTACAATCATAGCTATGTTTGACCCCACTATTGCAGCCACTAATGTCAATCCATCTCTTTGAGGGTCATCCTCTTTCTTGCTGAAATAATGATAGAGATGATATGATAGAGATGGTAATTATGATAGAGATGACAAAATTATCGAGAACAATTTTCAGTCTCCTGAAAGTCTTGCAATGCTTCAGTCTACTTAATTTGAACATCTAGAAGTGTGTCCTTCTTGGATTTGAAGTTCACATTATCTGCTGAGCTTTCCATCTCTACCCTTCTGTGACTGTGTGCTCCAGGTTGAGCTCTAGAAGTTCTCCATAATAGAGGGTATCTAAAGGCTGGCACAAAGCTCTGGTAGCATAGTGCCTATGGCACTTGACTGCTAACCAGAAGGTTAGTGGTTCAAACCCACCAGCCACTCCTGGGAAGGAAGGTTGGGCAATCTACTTCCATAGTGATACTGCCTCAGAAACCCAAGGAGGGGTCGCTATGAGCCAGGTCTGACTCCAGGGCACTTAACAACAACAACAAAGGCTGGCACAGCAGTTAAGCGCTAGGCTGCTAACCCAAAGGTTTGTGGTTGGAACCCACCAGCCACTCTAGGAGAAAATTGTGGCAGTAAAGATTTATAACCTTGAAAACCCTATGAGGCAGTTCTACTCTATCCTATAAGGTCTCTCTGAGTCAGGCAACAGAATAAACTCCGTGGCAGTGGGTTTGGTTTTTGGTTTAGGGCCAAAGCGACATATGAAGTTGTACAAAAAGCCTCTAGAACTGAGGAAGTAAGAAAGAGGGCCAGTTCCTCAAGTTTTTATATAGGTCACCTTTAGGGTATTGTTAACTTTAGCTAGGTTTCAATTTTGGAGGACTTTACATATTGCAGCTCTAGTGGCATAGTGCCTAAAGCATTTGACTGCTAACCAGAAGGCTGGTGGTTCACACCCACCAGCCACTCCTCGGAAAGAAGACTGGGCAATCTACTTCTCTAGAGATACCCCCTGGGAGGGGCCACTATGAGTCAGATCCACTGCAGGGCAGTAAGTTTGTTGTTTGATGTAGATTCGAAAATGTGTGTGATTCGAAAATTTGTTTTAACCAAGGGACTTCACCTTGGATCTAATTCCTGGAGAGTTTTGTTATTGGAAGTAACCAGAAACTTACACTATAGCATTAAAAAGACACTGGATTCTCTGTGGTAACTTAAGCATGGTTCAGTTTTCTTGTATATATTATCTTGAGCAAGGCTTATCTATACAGCTGTAATATAGCTGTGTAAACTGCTTATATATAATAGAACAGGTGAATAAACTTGACTGCCTGCACCCCTAAAGGTCTCAGAAGACGGAAGTGACCGCGATAATGCCGCTTTCTGTGCAGTGTGTTTGTAACGTACTCATTTAAAAACTGGTAATCCAACCCTAGTTTCTTAAATCACCTTTGAGGGCTGCTCAGTGGGAGAACTCACCTTCAAGGAGCTCTAGGATTGGAAAGAGAGAAGCATTCTTAGGTTGCCTAGCGATAAATCTGCCGATGATATCATTCTCCCGGACGCCTACCGCCCCTCCCCGCGGGATTTTCCTTCCTCCCTTTACCCTTCCCCCTCCCACGCCCTGGTTCAAAGTACTTCCGCGCCGGGTGAGGGAGCTGGAGCCGGACGCGGCGCTGTCACGTGCAGCCGCACATGCCGGGACGCACGCTGAGCGGCACGTGAGAGGGGGCGTGGCGAGGGCGGGACGGAGGCGGGGTGATGCCGCTAGCAGCCTTCAGCGCTTGCGCGTTAGTCCTCCGCGTCTACCGCTTTCCAGACGGGGCGCTGGGGAAGCCGGGGCGATTGAGTAGAGGACATTGGGCCAAGGGTGGGGCGGCTAGGCTGGCTGTGAGGATGCCCTCGCCCGACAGCTGCGCTATGCGTTTCCCCGTTGCGTCTTAGTCCTGGGTATCATTCCTCCCCAGTTAAAGCTGGCTCTTTTAAAAACTTCGGACTCCCCTAACTTTTCTGACACGGCATTTGCCGAGAGGCCTCTTGGGCGCTAGCTAGAAGAAGGCTGATGGCTGCCTCCAGAGGGCCTCGGGGCGGG
The DNA here is from genome assembly GCF_000298275.1 of Orycteropus afer afer. NCBI lineage: Eukaryota > Metazoa > Chordata > Mammalia > Tubulidentata > Orycteropodidae > Orycteropus > Orycteropus afer. The sequence goes on along the minus strand of NW_006921841.1, from coordinate 1,611,285 downwards.
AGCACCAAGCCTGCTTTGGGCGCGGCTGTGAGAACCGACAGGCAGGGTGGGGAGTGTCGTACGGTGACACCCCTGCCTGTCCTGGTCAGCGGGCCAAGACTTGGGGAAACTCCCGACGGAGGGTGGGGATGAGGAGAGCGCGCTTGAGCGGAGATGTCGCACGAGAGGTGTCGCACCACCGGCTGGGGGAGGCATTGCATATTTCATTGGTCTCAGATGGAGTTTGGCAAATTGCACTCTAATGAAGTACGAGGGGATTGAGGTATTTGTTAAAATATAGTGAGTCTTAACGTTGAAAGTATAAAGTTGAGTGATTTTATGGCACTAGTGAACTCTGCATTGTGCAGTAAAATGAAGCTAGTTAATCAGGCGGAGGAATTTTTTAATGTTAAAAATGTATTTACATATCTTCTCATGAAAAATAAATCTTACACTTCCACCTTTTTTAAGTCAGTTTTATTTCACTTTGCAACACATCTAGAAACATGCGTGTTTTAAAATGGTCAACAACGAATAATTTATTTGGAGTCATTTTTAAAACTTTACCATGCCCTTGAGGTAACCAAGTATCCCCAGGGGTGTTGCAAAAGTAGGGAAGCACCACTACCCCTTGCAAATATGGTTTTGGTCACCTGATGGAAAGTGATCAGCACTGCCAGTAATATTTGGATAGGTCAGGTGCCAGTATTTGCTAAGACATCACAAAGTGGTTGTAAACTCTCTGGTCTAAAGGGCACAATGAGTGCCACCCTGGAGACAGACTGCTATAAACTGACAGACATTCACAAACAGAAGGCAAATTCATTGTTTGTTGTTTGCCTTTTATTGGTATGTCCTATAGGTTGAGCCCTATGTTCTGTATGTGTCCTCTGTAATGAATTTGAGTAGCACTGCCTTTCTTCCTCTCAAATGTTAAGCTTTTTGGTGAGACAGCTTAGTTATTAGTAATATTCTGAAAGTTGAAAATACAAAGACTAAGAACATTCACCCAACAAATACATACTGAGCTCCTACTCTATGTCAGGCATTAGGGATACAGCTGTGACTCATGCAGACCATTTCCTCACCCCCACTGATGCTCACAACTTGTAACAAAGCCTCCCAAGTTGCCAGGCCTTTGCCAACCAGTTATTATTTATGACATTTAATGATCATATCCTTCACACTGGATTTTTTCAGTTGGCTTTTATGAAGAATGCTAGGTAGAAAGGCCCCCAGTCTCGTGAATTCCCACTGCCTACCCCTCCCTCACTCTTTAGGAGCCACGCTAGTTTCCCTGCTCCTCTTTCAACAGAATGGGCTTGCTGCACCCTCAGAGTATTTGCTGTTGCTCTTTGTGTTGCCTGTAATAATCAGCCCCCACATTCTGGGTAGCTAATTTCAACTCTATCCCTTTTTTCTAAGTCAGTTCAAAAGCTACTTCGATGGGCCTTCCCTGAGCAGCCAGTGTTGTTGTTGTTATGTGCCATGGAGTCGGTATCAACCCCTCCCTGGGTTTCTGAGGCAGTATCACTATGGAAGTAGATTGCCCCATCTTCCTTCCCAGGAGTGGCTGGTGGGTTTGAACCGCCAGCCTTCTGGTTAGCAATCAAGTGCCTTAGGCACTGTGCTACCAGAACAGCCAGTAGGCAATATAAAATAAAATATAAAATACCTACCCTCACATTATTATTTACTTTTACCCTGTCTTGTTTTTTCCTAGCAGGTATCAACTCTGACGTGTGTGTGTGTGTGTGTGTGTGTGTGTGTGTGTCTGCATCCCAACACACATTTGTGCACACACATGTGTTCATACACATAGGATCTCTTTATTGCTTATGCTCCTCACTAGCAAGAGCAGAGACCTTGGTTTGTTCATAGCTGTTTCTCTAGTGCCAAAAACGGTCCAAAAACCCATTGTGACAATTTCAACTCATAGTGACTCTATAGGACAGGGTAGAACTGCCCCGTAGGGTTTCCAAGGCTGTAAACGTTCATGGAAGCAGATTGCCACATCTTTCTCCCACAACACCACTGGTGGGTTCAAACTGCATACCTTTAAGCTAGCAGCTGAGTGTTTTAACCACTGTGCCACCAGAGATCCTTTTGCCTAGAATGGTATCTTACACTAAATAAATGAGTATTTATTTAGTTGTCTTTTATAAACAAATACTGCTTCTCAATAAATATTTCTTGAATGAATGAACGAATCTCTCTGACAAGCACTTCAGCTTGATTCCTTAAATGCAAGAGCTCACTATTTCTCAGACATCCTATTTCAGGTTATGGATTCATTTCCTTAACAGTTACTGAGCACCTGCTATGTTCTAGGCATCATGTGACTTGAAAGTAAACTACATAGAAAAGTCAACAAGTGGAAAGGAGTCAAAGGCAATTAACATGCCATATTTGCAAATGAGGAAAGATCCAAAGTTATTGTCTTTGTGAAATTTTATAGGAAAAAAAAAGTATTTGCATTCTGAGAGTCTGCCTAATAACAGAGGTAATAACAAATTCCCCTTAGTCCAAATAATTTCAACTTATGTTAGAAAACAATGTCCATTCAACTGAAGTACTTCATCTGAAATTTAAAATTAAAGAAGTTTCTGACCATTTCTCTTGCCTGTAATTCAGAGAGAAGAAGCTGTAATAGCCCTAAACAGGACAAAGTTCAAAACAGGTTATATCACAATTTCTAATAGCTACCAACCCCTGCGTGGAACAGAGTGGGACCCTCTGAATGTGACCCATAATGGGATGTGTGGCACATGTGAGTAAGGCTTGAAGACCCCAGCTGCTTCAGCTCTTCACGTGTTCTGCCTGGTGTGGTAACCTTTGTTCCTCAGTCCATGAGCTTCTGAGTTATCTATCCATCAGTGTATCCACACACCTAGCCCATTGCCTGGCACACAGGAAACATTCAGTCAATGGCTGTTGAAATCCAAACCCTCCTCTCCATTCCCACAATCATTGTCCTAGTTTAAGTCTTTATTACTCCTACCAGCACTATTACAAGAACCTACTTAGTGGCCTTTGTTCAGTCCTCTTCTCCCTAGCATTGCCCACACAACCAGTGTGACTAACTTTAAATGCAAACAGTATTCCAGAGAAAAGTCAAGGACTTCCTATTATGTGAAGAAAACATGAAGGTCTAAACGTTCCCTTCCAGTTTCATCCCCAGTTTCACTCTCTTCTTTTTCATCTTTCCCCCAACCAAAAAATGTGCATCTTACCCCCTAGTACACAGATCCACCACACATTTTTAATATACTTTACTCTCTCAAATGTTTGTCTCTGGGTGGAATGACCTTTACTACATTTGTAGGCCTCCTACTCATCCTTCAAACTCAGCTTAAATTACATCTCCTCTGTAAAAACTTCCACAACCATCTTAGTCCAAACGTTACCTCATCTACTCCATTGCTTTTTCCTCTAGCTCTTTGTTCCTATCGCCATGCCACTGTTCAAAAGCTTATCCCACAGACGTGTGTGTGCAAGAAGTGATGCATGTTCTTATTTATTCCATAAGTCTTACTTCAGGTCACCTCCTCAAAGGCTGGTGGGGAAAAAAAAAACCACTCATCCATGTGAGCTCTCTCTCCCTTTAGGGTTTCATGATGATCTGAGATGCCAGGATAACAGGGTAAGAGCTGTCTCATTATCAGACTGTTCTAGATAATTGTCACAGTCCAAGCCTACTGCTTGGCATTCTTATCATTGCTGGTTTTTGGATAAGAGACTTTCCTGATGTGGGTGCTCCAGGTCACAGGGTCATCTTTAACATAGTCCCCTCTGGGGCCTTAATGCTCCCTAGAAGCTACAGACCCATGACGCCCTGCCATATACTCCTGCCTCTACTTCTTTCCCCTAACCTAATTTCCAACTTCAGAGGGGGTTTACAAGTACCAAGTAGAGTCCCTGGCTGGTATGTGCTACCCACTGAGAGGTTGGAGGTTCAAGTCTACCCACAGGTGCCTCACAAGAAAGGCCTGGTGATCTACATCTGAAAAATCAGCCATTTGAAAACTCTGTGGAGCACAGTTCTACTCTGACACACATGGAGACACTGTGAGTCGGAATCTACATGACAGCAACTGTTTGTTTGTCTTTTTAAAACACAATACAAAAAAACAGGGACCAGGCAATTGACCTAAATGAATGGCATTGGCTAAGTATAAGGCCATAGAGAATGGTAAAGACGCAGTGAATTGGAGTTATGCCCCCTTAAAAGGAGCAGTCATTACTCAGCTCCAGCCAGTTATAGCTAAGTAAGAAGGTAGTAGGCCCAGTACTGCCAGATCATCTAATTTTTTCAAGAGAAGCTGAAAGCTAGATTTTATGTGAAATTTTCTATTTTCAAAGTGTTGGCAACTGTTTTTAAAAACTTCAAAACACTATTCATTACAAATGAAACATATCTACAAAAGTATTTATTCAGCCTCAAAGAGGCCACTTTAAGACCTCTGCTTTAAAGGAAAAAAAACTGAAAAGCCTAGGAAGATGTCCAAAACTCCCCCGAGGCAAATAGCCTCAAAGCCATTCTTGGAAATTGGTGGTGGGAAAAATGCAATGAGAACAAATGAGGACTACTATCTCACTAAATTATCCTGTCACATTTGGACTCATCACATTGCATTATAATTAATTGCTTGTGGTTGGCTCCTGAACCTGGGTGCCTGAACACTTCAGCCACACAGGTTGGCACCACCTCCAGTCTCCCACTTGGCCTTTGCTGCTGTCCGTCAGTCAGACTGTTTACTTATTCTTAGCTCCCTCTCAAGTTTCCTTTACTGACCCTCCCAGACTTTCTCCCTTTACCTCAGACCTCTGCTTATCTCCTCTTACCTCATACTAGTCACTTGTTGTTGTTACCTGCAGTGGAGTCAGACAGGACTCATAGTAACCCCCTCCTTGGGTTTCTGAGGCAGTATTACTACAAAAGTAGATTGCCCAACCTTCCTTCCAAGTAGTGGCAGGTGGGTTTGAACCACTAACCTTCTGGTTAGCAGTCAATGCCTTAGGTACTACACTACCAGAACCCCTATACTAGTTACTTAGCAAAAAACCCATTTCACCCGGAGAATTTAGCCCATCAAGTATAATCTTCATGCCTCTCAGCCCTTCCTACTTCCATTCTCCTTCCCCTTCCCTTCCAACAGTGCAAAAGGGAAGGGGCTCCTCCTCCTGTTCAGAGCTGAATCTCCTATTTGTGCCTTTGGTGGCACAGATGGTTATGGTTAAGGGTTTGACGGGCTGGACGCTTGAGTTCACCCAGATGTGCCTTGGAAGACCGGGCCATCTGTTGTTGTTTTGTTGTTGTTATGTGCCGTTGAGTCGGCCCCGACTCATAGCGACCCCTCCTTGGGTTTCCGAGGCAGTATCACTACGGAAGTAGATTGCCCCAT
>NW_006921841.1:1596015-1603101 GCF_000298275.1 Orycteropus afer afer | reverse complement strand
ATAGTGACTGCTCCTTGGGTTTCTCAGGTGGTATCACTATGGAAGTAGATTGTCCAACCTTCCTTCCAAGGAGTGGCTGGTAGGTTTGAACTGCCAGCCTTCTGGTTAGCAGTCAAATGCCTTAGGCACTACGCCACCTATTGAAATCAGAAAACATTCTCTGTCCCTGTGCCCTACCTGCCAGCCATCAATGTAATTAATATTTTTTGCATTAATGTAGCTTTCTAATTATAGCATTCTATGCAATCTTTATTTTCATATTGTATGTTCTACAATCTATGGTCTCTAATTATTTTCGTTAAATCTTTTGGTTGCAAGGAGCAAACTCATTCACTTTTCTCAAGTGATAGGCTTTTTTTAAAATTTTTTGTTTTTATAGGAATGAATGTGCAAATAAGGAAATGGGAATCTCACCTACTGTGTAAGCCAGGCATCATGGCAGTCCTATGAGAAGGCCTCAGAAAGAGAAAAGTTTGTGGAGTTGGGCCTCACTGGCATTAAAAAACCAAAAATTAATTTTCATTGAGTTGATCCCACAGAGTAGAACTGCTCCATAGGGTTTGCTTGGCTGTAAGCTTTACAAAGCAGATTGCCAGCCCTTTCTTCCACAGTCACTGTGTGGGTTTGAACTGCCACCATGTAGGTTAGCAGGCACCAAAGAAATGGCTTAGAAGCAAATGCAATGACCACATGGGGAACTTCATCTTATATGTTGTAAATATATACAGCCTAAATAAAAGTGAATTTCAAAAATAAGAAGAGAATCATATGGACACTTAGGAAGAAGAGGAAAATCTGTAAAAGAAACAAAACAAAACAAAGCAAAAAAAAAAAAAAAAAGTCAAGAACAGGTAGCCCTAGATTCCTTCCTAGCAATATTCATTACAGAAAACAGAGAAGTAATATTTCATACCATTGCTACTCAAAAGTATGGTCCATGAACGAGTAGCATAGACATCACCTGTGAGCTTATTAGAAATGCAGAATGTAATTTCCTATTGAAGAGACCCCAGATCTATTGAATCAGAATCTACATTTTGAACAGATAATTAGGTAATTCCTATGAATATTAATGTTTGCAAAGCACCAGTCTATGCAATTCTGAGGAGGCCTAACAGCTGGTTATAAAGTCAGAGATTGGAATCCATCAGCCAGTCTTCAGGAAAAAGATATGGCAGTCTGCTTTCATAAAGATTACAGCCTTGGAAACGCTACGGGACAACTCTATTCTGCCCTATAGGGTCACTGTGAGTTGGAATTGACTTGAAGGCAATGAGTTTGGTTTATACAATTCTGAGAGAGAAAAAAAAGTGATGTATTTTTCATTTTTTATTTTAATCAAACATCCAAGGATTTCCTCTAATTATAAAGGCAAAAATTAACATTCTTAAATCTGAATGAACTAAAGCAGTGGTTCTCAACCCAGGTTGCTGTTTGAACTGATTTGCATCATTTTTTAATCTTTTTGTCTCCCTAGAAGAGCCTATTTCTGTAACTTCTTTGAGATGTGATATATTTATTTGTACTTTAGAATCACTAGGGTGTCTCTCTGTGTAATTTTGTTTTGTTTTTAAAATACTGTTGCATGGATCCTACCATCAGAGAACCTGATTGAATTGGTCTGGGGTAGGTGAAGAAATCAACAGTTTTTCAAAAGCTATACACAGTCAAGGTTGAGAACAATTTAACCAAGTGAAAACTAAATACATAACCCCCTTGTTAAAAGCTTACTAAGATAAATACCAGACTACAAAGAAATTAATCAAAATAAAGAACTCAGGAATAAAGAAGTCATGGTAAGATGTAATCTTTGAATTCATTAAAAAAAAAAAATGACAATTGAGTAAGTGGGAATTTTGGTTAAAGAATATAATGATTGGGGCTTTAGAAAACAAATAAGCTTTTGTTTAATCCCTAAATTCCTATTTATGTTTGGTGCATTCTCTCACCAAATCTGTTATTTTCTGGGGTTTGGTGTTCAAGAAGTTGAAGAGAATCAAAACCAATGCCTTTCCATCAAAGGCAACTTGGACTTCAAACTACTTATTGTTGATCCACCTCCCTCTTTTTACCAACCTCGCCTTTGGTTTAGAAGGCTTGACAAAGGAAATGGTGACTTACCCTGCCAGTCTGCTCTCAAACTGGGTTTCTAAAAGAACCAAAAATCTAGAATAGGGGAAGGCTAGGGAAAGTTTTGTGAAGTTGGATTGGAATTTGAAATATTAGTGTGAACCAGGTTATATGTATATAATCTGCATTGCTCCTACCTCTCTGGGGCCCTGCCTTGAGGATTCTAGCACTTCAGCTGCCCTAACCTCTAATCTCTTCCTCCCGCTCAGAGGTGACTCCTAAACCCTGACTGGATTCTAGTTCACTACAATGCATTCAGGAAAATTCCCTAGGCAGACAGCCCTGAGGCTCACCTCTTGTGTTTTCCTGTCTTCTGAGGTTGCTGTCTGGAGTTGCCTTTTCTATGTTGTGTTGTCTGTTCTCCAATGTCTGGGAACAATCGCCTTCAGCAGGGTATAGTAGGTATGCCACATGCCTAGGGAGCCACTTGAGTGGGGGAGGGCGCCAATAAGCAGTTTCTATGTGAAATCTCCATTGCAAGCTACAAGCGATCATTCAGCAAATTTAAAACTAATTGCCATAAGCACTATTTTGTGTAGATATACTTATGCTTGCCTTAGGTATTTTGTCAACTTTAATGGTTAAGACAAGAGGGCTATATGGTACCAGATATTCCGTCATAGCCAAAAGTAGACATCCTGGAGTATATATTTGATGAAAGTATATTTATGTTAAATTTTCTGAAACTGATAATTGTATTATGGTCATAACTCCTTGTTCATGCAGAAGTATTTGGGAAAAAGTTGTATCTGCAGTTTGCTCTCAAATGGTTGTGTCAAAATAATAATAATATGAATAGCAATAATTATGTATATTTATAGAGGGAGCAAATATGGTCCTGAATCTAGATGAATATATGAGAGTTCACTATACTACTTTTGAAACTTTTCTGTAAGTTTGACATTTTTCCAAACCAAAAAGTAAACAAAACATCCTCTTGGGTGTGAACTGCATTTAGTGATTTACTTCCAAAGGTTAGAATATAGAGAGGGAAAAAAATAGTAACTTTACAGTAGAGAAACCTGGCAGGTATCACCTAGTCAAGTAATCAAAGTTAACATCACCAGTTATAAGTCATGTGGTTATCATGTATTCACCATCCCATATGATATAATGAGAAGGGCATTGTACTTCAGTTGTGTTCTCAAAATTTATAACCCCAATCTATATATGAAAAAATCAGGCAAATCTAGATTGAGAGAGACTCTACAAAAATACTTCAAATGTCAAAACCAAAAAACCAAACTCACTACCGTTGAGTCAATTTCCACTCATAGCGACCCCTCCTTGAGTTTCCAAGGCAGTAACACTATGGAAGTAGATTGCCCAACCTTCAAATATCAAGGTCATGAAAAATAAGAAAAGACTGAGAAGCTGACACAATTTGCAGATATTAAGGAGACATAGTGACTGCCTTAGTTACTAGTGCTGCCACAACAGAAATACGACAAGTGAATGGTATTAAAAAACGGGAAATTATTTTCTCAGCGTTCTGGAGGCTAACAGCCCAAGTAAGTGTCTCAGCCGTGTTGATTGCTTCCTTGTAGTTAGTCCCAGGCATTCCTTGGCTTGTAGATGATCCTCACATGTCTTTCCCACATTTGTGTTTGACACTATGTCTGTTCTTTTTATAACTCAGAAGTGATCAGAATTAGAACCTACCCTGGGTAGAATCTGTTTAACATAATAAAGCCCTGTCTGCAAAGAGGATTACATCCACAGATACAGGGATCAGGATTTTATTTTGGGTGTGTGTGGGGTGCACTAAGTAATATATAACAGTGATTAAGTGCAACATAGTATTCTGGACTGGATGTTGGAACAAGAAAGGACATTAGTGACAGAAATTGGTGCAATCTGAGTAAGTTGTAATATAGTTAAAAGAACTGTACTGCCTCTGGTAGCGTAGTGCCTAAGGCACTTGATTGTTAACCAGAAGGCTGGCGGTTCAAACCCACCAGACACTCCTCGGAATTAAGATGGGGCAATCTACTTGTAGTGGTACTGCCTTGGAAACCCAAGGAGGGGTCGCTATGAGTCGGTCCGACTCAAGGGCACATAACAACAAGGCATTTGACTGCTAACCAGAAGGCTGAAGGTTGAAATCCACCAGCCACTCCTCAGAAGGAAGGTTGGGCAATCTACTTCTGTAGTGATACCGCCTCGGAAACCCAAGGAGGGGTTACTAAGAGTCTGATCCGACTTGACGGCAGCGAGTTTTAGATTAATTTTTAGTTTTGATAAATATACTTGATTATGTAAGATGTTAATATTGGAGAAGACTGGATGAATGGTGTATGGGCACACTCTGTACCATCTTTGCAACTTTTCTGTACATCTAAAATGATTTTAAAATAATTAAAAATAGAAATGAAACAATGAAATGACGACACCAGAGGAAAGCTGAGATGTGAATGCCAGGCTTCCTCACTAGCCCACTAGCAGCTGAATAGCTTATAACATTTCAGCTTAGTTTAAGTATGATTAGAATTTATGACTCAGCAAAATATCAAATTATCACAGTCACTAGACCTTTGTGAAAGTGTGAAAATAACTTCTGAATGTCAAAGGTTGAAGTCAGGGTTGTTAACCTGTGTGCATTCTGAATTCTACAGGTTCCTCAATTAGCTTCCTGAAGTCCGCCAAAGCCCTAAGGGAACATGCTACCTTTCCTGAGTATACTAGTATATACATGTTCTTCAAACAAACTCCAAACTCACTGCCGTGAAGTCGGACCCGTCTCATAGAGATCCCTCCTTGGGTGTCCAAGGCAGTATTACTACGGAAGTAGATTCCCCAACCTTCCTTCTGAGGAGTGGCTGGTGGGTTTGAACCACCAGCCTTCTGATTAGCAGTCAAGTGTCTTAGGCTCTACACCACAGGAGCTTCCATACATGTTCTTAGGAGAGATATATCCCATCAGGTTTTTAACACCTCCCCCTCAAATTAAGAACTAATGGGCATCCTTAAGTACACAAATCCCTTTAAAAATGAGTGAATATAAACCATTTCATATCTATTTAGATAAGTAGAATCTATCTCATTAACAACCAGATGACACAATTTCCTTGCTGAAAGTGAAGAGGACTTGAAGCACTTACTGATGTAGATCAAATACTACAGCTTTCAGTATGGATTACAAGTCAACATAAAGAAAACAAAAATCCTTACAACTGGACCAGTAAGCAACATCACAATAAATGGAGAAAAGATTGAAGTTGTCAGGGATTTCATTTCACTTGGATTCACAATCAACACCCATGCAAGCAGCAGTCAAGAAATCAGATGAAATATTGCTGAAGAAATCTGCTTTAAAAGACCTCTTTAAAGTGTTGAAGAGGAAAGATGTCACTTTGAAGACTAAGGTTTAGCTGACCCCATCCATGGTATTTTCAACAGCCTCATATAGAGAAATGATATATGTGTCTATATATCATAATATACATATGTATATCAGTTTTATTCTAATTTTATAATCCAGAGAACTTTATGACACTTTTATAATACAAATAATACTTTTATAATGCACTGATTTATCTTTATTTTTATGGGTGGTTAGCTGCTGTTGAGTGTGCCCAGTATTCATGGCAACCCCATGCACAATAGAATGCAATGTTGCCCAGTCCTGTGTTATTAGCTTCAGATCAGACCACTGTGATCCATAGGGCATCTCATTGGCTAATTTTCAGAAGTAGATGGCTGGACCTTTCTTCTTAGTCCATTTTTGTCTGGAAGCTCCTCTGAAACTTGTTCAGTATCATAGCAACATGCAAGCCTCCACTGACAGATGGATGGTGGCTGCGCACAAGGTGCACGGGCTCAGAACTGAACCTGGGTCTCTGGAATGGAAGGTAAGAATTTGACCCCTGAGCTTTGACAAAGGGCCAAAATCCATTAAATGGGGAAGAGAATGTCTGTTTAACAAATGGTGCTGGCAAAACTGGAGATCCATTTGCAGAAGAATGAAACAAGATCTGTACCTCACACCATACACAAAACCTAACTCCAGATGGATCAAGGACTTAAATGTGAAACTTAAAACTATAGAGTTCCTCAAGGAAAAACTAGGCGCAAATTTAGGGGCCCCAATATATGACATAAATAGACTATCAAGCATAACCCAACATGCAAGAACAGCAGAAGAGAAACTAGATGACTTGGAACTTCTAAAAATTAATTTTTTATGTGCTTCCAAAGACTTCTCCAAAAGAGTCAAAGAGAATCTACAGATTGGGGAAAAATATTTGCCAATAACAAATCTGACAAGGTACTTGTCTCTAGAATTTATAGAAAACTCCAACACTTCAATAACAAAAAGATAAATAATCCAATTAAAAAATGGGCAGAAGACATGAATAGACACATCACCAAAGAGGATATTCAGGTGGTCAATGAATATATGAAGAAATGCTCATGATCATGAGCCATTAGAGAGATGCAAATTAAAACAACAATGAGGTACCATCTTGCCCCAGCACCAGTAGCAGAGTTCAACAAGACAGAAAATAACAAATGCTGGCGAAGATGTGGAGAGATTGGGACTCTCATGCAGTGCTGGTGGAACTGTAAAATGGTACAACCACTGTGGAAAGCAGTATTGCAATTCCTTAAGAACTTGGAATTAGAAATACCATTTGACCCAGCCATTCCAATACTAGGGTTGCTATGAGTCGGGCCCGACTCGACGGCACATAACAACAACAACAACAACAGATACACTCCTTGGAGAGAACAATCATGGGAGAAAGAAGGCTGTTTATGCACAGGGAGACAGCTCAGGGGGCAGGAGTCCCTGGAGGGATGGACACAGGGAAGAGGTAACTATTGGGAGGAAGTGGGAAAGGAGCTGTTGTATTGGGGTAAATTGTAGTCAATGTCATGAGACAATGTATGTGAACTGCTGTATGGAAAGTGAATTTGCTCTGTAAACTTTCACTCAAATCACACATACACACA
>NW_006921841.1:1594607-1595915 GCF_000298275.1 Orycteropus afer afer | reverse complement strand
GTGCCGTTGAGTCGGCCCCGACTCATAGCGACCCCTCCTTGGGTTTCCGAGGCAGTATCACTACGGAAGTAGATTGCCCCATCTTCCTCCCGAGGAGTGGCTGGTGGGTTTGAACTGCCAACCACCTGGCCATCTACTTCTGAAAAATCAGCTATTGAAAACCCTGTGGAATACAGTTCTACTCTGACACACAGGAGGTCTCTGTGAGTCAGAATTGACTAAACAGAAACAGGTTTGGATTTCTGGTCTAATATAACTTATCTGTTTAAAACTCTACTACTCTGTTCATAGGGTGAGTCTGGATCTCTGTTAAGGGATGTCTGTTATTTACTAATCATTGTATCCCTGCAATTCCTTGCAATCAAGCCTGGGACAGGGAAGATGCTTAATAAATATATATTGAATACATGTCTTTCTTTTTCTTTTTTAATTCTGAGGGCTGTGCCACAGTCCTGAAAACATCTTCAAGAGACACAAGTAAACATTTGAAACCTGATGCTGCACAGGTTATTGATCTAGAGAGAGTAGTTTCCCCAGAATTTGAGTGTAGGCTATATTTGGAGTAGATAATCCCAGAGGGAATGTAGTTGGCGGGCCAGGGAGTTTCTCCTGGGTCAGATTGGTGCCATCCAGCTGTGAGTTTGCTGTATTAATACCTCCTGTCTCTCTTCTCTAGTTACTGTGGGAGAGGCTGGCCTCTGGTATTGCTGAGGGGAGCAAGGGGGAAGCCTCCATGGCCAAGGTGTCACTTTACTCTCTGCCCCTAGGTTTCCACCACGAAGACACCACTAAGCCAATGGAAGATTGTCTCTTGGGGAAAGGCAGATAAGCACCAAGCCCTCTTACTCTATAAGTTGCAAGACTTTTCTCTCTTTTTTCCTTTATCTTTTAAACTTTTTTTTTCAATTTGTTGATGGTATTTTAAAAACCTACATAAATCATCTTACTATATTTATCTTTAATTCTAAACTCATGTTTTAAACAGTATCTCATATCCTATTTTATCTTGCCTTATTACCCTGTTGCCTTTCAGTCTTATTTTGAGTTTCATGTCTTTAGAATTATTTTATAGCTGACTTCATTTTAATTTCAACATAAACTAATTTAAACTTCCAGTTTTCTTTTTAAATTTTATTGTATTGTTCTAACCTTAATTCAGCTTATTTTTCATACCACACTGTACTTCTGTTTTGTTGTTGTCGTTGTTCAGTGCCGTCGAGTCATTTCCGACTCATAGCGACCCCATGCACAGCAGAACGAAACACTGCCCAATCCGGCGCCAGCCCCACAATCCCTGCTATACTTGAT
>NW_006921841.1:1569367-1585036 GCF_000298275.1 Orycteropus afer afer | reverse complement strand
CTATTCTCTGTGATCTGGAAGGCAAATAGTAGGAGTGTGGGCTTTGGAGGCTGACTGCCTGGGTCAATTAGTAGGATTCAGTATGAGTGATTTTATTATAAAAGGGTATTGTGTATATTGACAAATATGTATGCATTAGATTGGGAGCAAACTGTGCCCACAGATTACCACACAGTAGAGGTCAGGCAAGAGCTATCCACAGGCCTGTAACAAAACAATGAACTCTCAAAAATATTAGTTATTATCATATCATTGTCTGTTTATTACTCTTAGGTCTTCTTTGCTCTCATCAATGGATCATTGGATTGGTGGCCCTTGGGTAAGTTGCCTTTCTCTAGTCTAATCAGCTGTGGCCAAGACAGAGAGTCAGAGGATGACAAACATGGTTTCCCACCTGACCAACTGCTGAGATCAGGGAATTTTCCTTAGCTTGGATGTGGGAAAGATTGTCACTGGCACATCCAGTACCTTGAAGTACATACTGCAATGTACTGGGGGCAACTCTGGCCATATGAGAGGGTGCATAAAGGTGAATTTTTCCTAAATTAGCTTTTTAGACACAGCTAGTTGTTCTCCTACTGGGAAACTGTACTGAATTTATGGTCATTATTTGTTCTGTGTGTAATGGCCCTCAAAGATGTCCACACCCTAATCCCTGGAGCCCAGGGATATGTTATCTCACATGGCAAAAGAAACTTTGCAGAGATGAGATGGTGAGACTATCTGATGTTTCAGGTGTACCCAATCAAGTCATGGCAGTCCTTACAAGTGGAAAACCTTCCCTGGTTCAGTCAGAGAGATGAGAAGTTAGAAAAGGAGGAAAGATTTGAAGAATGAGAGGGAGTCAATCTGCCATTGCTGACTTTGAAGATGAAGAAAGGAGGCCACAGATAAGGAACACAAGTAGACTCTAATGCTGAGAACAACATTCAACTGACAGTCAGCAAGCAAACAGGGACATCAGTCCTACAACCACAAGGAATTGAATTAACTTGAAGGAGTAGAAAACAAATTCTCCCCTAGAGTCTCCAGCAAGGAATGCAGACTGTCAATACCTTGATTTTAATTGGTGTGATCCATGCCAAACTTGCAGCCTAGAGAACTATAAGACTGCAAACTCATGGGGTGGCATCCTCTGATATCCTCTAACTTCACAAGGGGGAGAGAGGATCACCCTCAATAGCCCACAGCTGATTCCCATGAGGTACAGTCATAAATGCCACTACCTTCCAACCTTTTTTTTTAAAAAAAAAAAAAAAACCAATTCTGACACCACCCTCTCTCCCACAGCACTCACTACTTTTCTGCTGAATTCGATAATTACTTGCAATGGCCACACCGAACTCACAGACAGTACTCATGATTATGAGGTTTATTAGGTTAGTAACAGGTTATGATAGGATCAGGAACACTCAGGATATAATTCTGTCAAGATAGTCTCCCCTTGGCTATGCCCAAAGGCACGCTGCTCTTTGGCCCATGACAACCGCCTGGCCTCTGCCCTGCTTGGGCAAGTGTTACTAAGCTCTTTTAGCTCTGCTGATAGGTATTCCCCACTCCGCCAGGAAACCTTCTGCCCAAAGGCACTCAGCTTTCTCTCCGTGGGGCAGCAAACCCTCTGCTCTATCTCATGCTAGTCTCTTGCTTCTGCTGCTGCTACCATCTCTCTGTCATTTCTTTGCTCTAGGTTGCTCTTTCTTGATGATAGTGAGATCTCCCTTTTCTGCCTCTGGGAGGGCTCCTTTTAAGCTTAGTGCGATGGCAAAACTGACAAATACATTTGGGTTCCATACACTTTATTTGCATAGCCCCACCCCCACAAGGATACCATGTACCTTATTTACATTATTACCAGGCTATCTGATCCCCTTAGTGGGCCACAAGCACCTCACGTTTACAGAGTTCCACCCAGTCATGTGGTGGGAGTCACAAAGACCATGGCCAGAAGAGTCTTACCAAGCAATTCACTGCACTACAAAGATAATTAGTTTAAAGCAACTGAGTTTGTGATAATTTGTTATGGCAGCAAAAGAAAACTAATGTAGTAGGCCTCAGGGAGTAGGTGGAATTTCAGCAAAGACTTGAAGGAGGTGAAAGAGGGAGCCATGAGGAAATGTGGGGGAAGAGTGTTCTAGGCACAGAGAACACCAAGTACAAAGCTACAAACATGTGCAGCATGGTTGAAGCATAGTAAGGAGGCCAGTGTGGCTAGTGTAGCATGACCAAGGAAGAGATTAGTTGGAGATGGTATCAGATCACGAGGGTTTACCCTGTCCTGTGAAATCCGACTGACTGCACTTCCTACCCAGACTTGGTGAAAGGCCATGACCTTTTCTGATTGGGAAATTAGATGCTCAGGCCGCTATCCCCTCAACCAAACGCTATTCACCCTCGTGGTCATTTTGGAACATCCTCACTGTTAATCTACTTCACCAATAAGCCTGTTCCCCTAGAGTTGACCTGGTTAGAAATCCCAGATTGCCTGGCTCGTTTCCTGAAACAGTTACCAGACCAGATAAGTTGGTTTGCCCTGGCTCTCACAGGTTGTAAGCCACTTTGAAGGTCAATGTGGCTGTATTTCTTTATAACCAGTAAAATCTCTCTGGCTTGTGCCTCTTCAGTGATTGAGATTCCATTCTTGGAAAGTTGGTCATGATAAGTGTTTTGATTACCTCTGTGTTGCTCTCACAGAAAATACCACAAATGGGTAACTTTAACAAACAGGAATTTATTCTTTTACTGTTCAGGAGGCTAGAAGTCCATGTTCAGAGTGCCAGCTCTAGGGGCTGGGTGAAAGCCCCTCGACCTTGGGCTTCAGCTCTGCCTCTTCTGCCTGGCCCACTGAAGTTGGAGGTGTCTCTGCATCCAGGCAGCTGCTGGCTGCTGAAGCTGACAAGCTCAAGGTCAATAAATAAAATGGCACAGTCCCAAGATGATCAAATAACATGGCCGGCCACTGGTTAAAGCCCAGAGACAGTCCCAAGATTGGCAAGAAACATGAAAATGAAGACTCAGTTACATGTAGGGTCCAAACATGCCAAAAAGATGCAGACTGTTCCCAAACATTCTCCTTATACACTGGAAGCAGATCACATCCCTAAAGCAGCTACTCAGCTATTCCAATAGATTCCACCATGGAGCTGATCGCCAGTTTAATCATGGGGAATAACTATAACCAGCTGTCCAGCCACTCAAAACCAGGCCCAGCTAGGTTGACACATAATCTTAACTACCACAGCAAGAAACTTGAGGTAATGGTTTTTCTCACAGGATTTAGCATCAGCCTCCAAAGACATCTGGAGTTTTTAATACTCAACCCCCACACTTGTGGTCTTAGTCAGTTTATCTTTCTGGCTATTGGGTAATGTATATATTTTGGCAGAGGTAAAGGTGAATTGCCTATCTGTATGTCTGTCAAGCTCTAAACCATTGTTACCAAGCAGCCAAAGCCACACTTTAGAAATCTTTTTACTTCAATTTTGATCTAGGCCTATGGTAAACTTGATGTAATTTGTCCCAACATTAATAGTTTCTGTCCAAGGCACACGTGGTTGGTTTGAAGCGCAGAACACTTCTTTCCTGTCTGGAGCAGGTGAATATGGGTTCTCCAGCACGCAAGAAAGCAAAATAATTTGATTAGAATAAAACAAAAACACTATCTCCTAATTTCTATTTTGAATTGTCCCCAAAAGTCCCATTTAGAATACTTCTGATGTACTTAAACGCCTTGTTCCTATTCTTGAAATCATGTTGATATTGAGGATAGATTAGGTTACTGGGTGTTGACTGATTATTAACCCGTGTATTCCCAGTACCTAGCACAGTACCTTAAGTTCAGTAAATATTTTAAAAATTAATTCATCCATTTGCTCATATAATAAATGGCCTTTCTAAATTATTTTATGTCTCTAATACTGGAAATTGGTAAAATTCGGTGATGTTGCCAATTTATTATGTCATTGAGAAAAGCATTCCATTACTTTTTACATTATGAGTTGAAAATATTTATGAGGGAATTTTATCTCATAATAATAACGCACTCTTTAAAAAAAACCAAACTCACTGCCGACAAGTCGACTTATAGCGACCCCCTTTGGGTTTCCGAGGTGGTCAATCTTTATGGAAGTAGATTGGCCAGGCTTCCTTTAGGCATTACGCCACCAGAGCTCCTTAATACACTCTAGGTTTATTATAAATTGATGAATTAACTAGAGAAAATGAAATAAATTTTATAAGAGAGCCTAAAAGAATACATTGATAAAACATGTATAATGTTTTAAAAGTAAAAAAAAAAAAAGGATAATTAATAATAGTACTCGGTGTGGGTGTGTGTGTGCATGGAAGATATAGTAAAATAGGTGTGGAGTAACTGATCCCAGGAACTCTTTCCTTCCTTTACTAGCTGACCCCTCACAGTGATTGGAGAGATCATCTGAGCTCACGAAACTTCCTTGTGACGCCTGCTAGGGTTATGAGACCAGGCAATACAGTGTCTCAAGACCAGCTCAAGGGAGTAAACTTTGACAGAGATCTGTATGGGTTATTTCCTTTCTCACACTACATAATCTCCTGATTCAGCCACTCTCCCATTATCATAACCTTCTGAAACCTATAATAAAAGTAGTGAAGTGAGTCTGCAAATGAGACTTTTCCCAAAATTCAGAGATACTTGTCTTCCAGCAGAATGGAAGGTCCCCATCTCATGATCTCATTCTTTCAGACCTTTGGCATCTTAGACAGACTGTATTTGTCTATTACCCCTGGGAGAACATCCAAGTGGAGCCAAGGACTCTTGACATGTTAAATCAGTTGCCATTGAGTAGATTCCAACTCGTGGTGACCCCATTTTTGTCAGAGCAGAACTGTGCCCCATAAGGTTTTCAATGGCTGATATTTTGGAAGTGTCTTTCAACTGAGGCACCTCTGGGTGGGCTGTTCATTTAAAAGCATCCTCTGCTCAGACAAAAAACCAAAACCAAACCCATTGCCTTTGAGCTACTTTAGACTCATAGTGACCCTATAGGACAGAGTAGAACTGCCTCATAGGGTTCCCAAGACTGTGAACATGGAAGTAGACTGCCACATCTTCCTCCACAGAGTGGCTGGTGGGTTCAAACCACAAACCTTTAGGTTAGCAGCCAAATGCTTTATCTACTGTGCCACCAGGGCTCCTGTACAGACAAAGCAAAGACAAAAATAGTCTAAGGCCTTCACCTCAGAACTCTGCCCCCTAAGATGAGTGCTCAGGGTAGCTCACTACCTTCTGTTTGAGTATCCCTATTACAAACTCTACTTAGATTCAAAAGGCCTAGGGTTCAAATCCAGACTCTACCAAGTAATTGCATAAGTTTGAGAATCACTTAGCCTTCTTTGTGTCTGTTTATCTATAAAATGGGGATAGTGATGATAGATGGTCTACTCTAGGATGTTGTGGAATTTAGAGCATTGAGAGTGTTAAAATGCTATGCAAACATCAACTGTATTTACTTCCTAAGAGGCAGCAGTGCATAGAGGTTAAGAGCATGGAATCTGAAGTCATGTAGCCTGATTTGAGTCTTGCTTATTAGTTTTCTAGAGGAGCTCTGGTAGCCCAGTGGTTAAAGCATTTGGCTGCTAACCATAAGGTCGGTGGTTCAAACCCACCAGCTGCTCCATGTGAGGAAGCTGAGGCAGTCTGTTTCAGTAAAGATTTATAGCCTTGGAAACCCTATGAGGCAGTTCTAGTCTACCATAGGGTCACTATGATTAAAAAGCAACTCGGTGGCTATGGGTTTGTTTTTTGGTTTATTAACTTTGTGACTTTAAGTAAATTGTTTCTCTAAGCCTATATTTACTCATCTTTAAAGAGGATGATTTTAATGGTAGTAGCATCCTTATAGGATTGCTGAAAGGATTAAATGACAAACTCTCAAACCTCCTTGTATTTGCATATCCTTCTGGGTGAGTTCAGTGGTCATGCAGTGCTGTGGAAAGACTAGAAGGAAAGAAGAACAGGTGAATCTGCCATTTGGCATAGCAGGCTGATATACCACAACAACACCCGGCTCTTGCTCAGGACCATATAGCTGCACAGCTCTTAGAAGCACAATGTATTCCATGCCAATGGATCACCTGTGAAGTGCAGGGGCCCTGCTTCTCCTGCTGGCTCCAGACAACATGACCAACCTTTAACCACCACACTCATTTACCTGATAGGTGGTAAAACTAGTTTTTGTATCTTGACACCTGATCAGTTCTCATGTGCATTTTTTTCTGGGTCAGAAGATCATGAGTTCTTGGGTTCACTGTGGTCAGAGTCAATAGCCACCTATCAGGAAGTTGGTTTGCTAATGAGATAATTCTGCATTTCATCAGGAGCACACTCCAACATCTAAAATCCACACAGATCTTCATGCGTTCTAACTAGAACAACTGAATGTAGCTTAGGAACATTGCTAGGATTTCCAGGTTGTCAAACACTCTTAACTACATAAGGACTGGTGGGTTTCTCCATTATACCCACAGCATTGAAATACTAAGCAGCTCATTGTCTTTCCAGTCAGGCCAAAGACGATGGTTAGCAACTCTCTGGAAAAGTTCTAAATGAACAAAGTACAGTCTTCCCTCGATTTATCTGGTAGTTGAATTGCTGGCACACTTAATTTTATTGAAAGTATGCTAAAGATAATTTGAGTTTATATATAAGACAGAATTAGGTTCTAGGCTCAAAAACTTATACACAGGTTTTTCCCCTATAAATTTAAGGAGGGACATTAGGAAGTTGTGAAAGACATGGATACAATTTTCACTGTTTTGGGGTGACCTATGTATTGTAGACATTCAGCATCCCTGCCTCCCCATCATATTAAATGGAAGTAAAAACAAACCCACTCATTGTCCTCTAGTCAATTCCAAATTGACTCTTACCAACCCCTTAGGACAGAGTAGCACTGCCCTATAGGGATTCATCCCAAGGCTGTAATCTTTACTAAAGCAGACTGCCACACCTTTCTCCCACTTCAATGGAAGTAGTGTTTCTAATTACTGGGACCACCAGAAACACCCCTGCAAAGTTCCAACATGCCTGCTAATGGACAGAACTGCCTGGGATAACTACCACCCTGGAGGCTTGCTGTAAGATGCTTGTCAGAGAGTTTGGAATCACAACAGTGGTTTCTTAGCATATAGTTTCATGGAACTTTCTACTCACTTTATATATATATATATATATATATATATATGACATGTATTTGGAAAATATTGTTGGAACAATCAAATACAATATTGCAAGCTGTGTTTGAGCCAAGTCACATGTAGGGCAATCCTTATCTTTGTGCTAGTTGAGTAACTTTCCCTATCTTTGTAAATATACTTGTCTTTCCCAATTATTTCCTTTAAAATCAGGACTTCCAGATTTTTGTTCCTGTATAAGGAATCTGATTCTTCAATGATTCAAGCAACATTGAGTGACTGAACGTGGGTTTTGTGAGTGTGGGTTTTGTAATGGTTTACTAATCTGTTGATTTGTAAAACCTGCACACTTTTCATGAATTACAAAATTGTTGTAACTTGATAACCGCCTCATGGCCTCAGTGAAATGAGTTGTTGCTTTTGATCAAATTCATAGAAGATAAAAATGACCAATTACTACAAGGCCGTACAGAGAAACCAAGTTTAAAAAGATCTTTGAGACTATCTTACTTTGTCAATTTTAGAAATGAGCAGTGGAGTGTGAGCAGATAAAATATGTTCACTGATACTTGTTTTGTTGGCCAAAAACCCCCCAAAAAACCACTTTAAGTCATTGGTTTATCTTCTTTCAAAAACAATGAAATAAAGTAAATTAATATAAAGATAAAAAAGCAAACATCTGGGTAATGAGTATCTCCTCATTCCTTCAGGGTCTCATTAAGTTACTGTTCACCAGAATCCAGCTGCTTTGGAGCCCCGCGAGGTTGATGGGCAGCAGCTGCTGCCCCCTTGTGAGAGACGATGTTACTACAGACATTTGGTTCTTAACTAGGGAGCCCCACAGCCAAATGCAAGTGAAATAAATCAAGGTACTTTGTTTAAATGATGCAGATAATTAAGAAATGTTAAATATATTGTTCTTTCAGAAAAAGTAGTTAAAACAGGTTTTGTAATTGTCCACAGAAGTGATTGTTTTAATGCTATTCTCTTATTGCTTCAAGTTTGTTTTTTCTGCTTTTCCTACCCATTCGAAACTTCAGGGGGGCTGGCTACATAATTTGCAGGGCTCAGTGCTAAATGAAAATATTTCAAAAAACAGGAAATGAAGTGCTATTAAATGTACTAAAATACCTTTTCCCCCCCACATTCTCTCTCATGCATTTTTTGCTTGCTATTTAATGTCATTCTAAGTTAAGAAAAATTAAAACTTTATTCATATGAATTTTATTATTTAATTGTGCAATTCAAGTCTTAAGTGCAAATATAGGCACAAATATAACTAGTATTAAATGCCAATATAACTCATATTGTGGAATTACCAAATTTATGCAATTCATCTTCTGTAGCTCACATGTATATATATATATGTATTTCATTCTTATCAGAATACAGGAAACACTGCACAAAAGTAGTTCAGCTATTTTTATTTTACTTCTTGATATATGCACATTCAGTCAAGATATTCCAGCTTTGGTTTACTGATGCGTAAGGATGGACTAAAAAGAAAAGGGTCTATGGATTGCCATGTATTTCCCTTTCAGTCTGTGTCAAAATTTTCAGCATAAGTGAGATACTTACAGATAAGAGTTTCTTGGTCATTTGTGTTTCCTTGAAAAACGTTTCCTTCTTTCTGCATTAGAAGCAAGTTATGGTTTGAAAGGCAAGAATGGCCTCTCAGGGTTTCCAGTGCCTTGCTGACTCAGTCATAGATGTGACATACTTGCCTTGTATTTGCTTTGAGTTTCCTCGAATTCCTTCGTATTTTGGTCCGCTGGTATTCTGTGTTCACGGAACATTGCAAAGGCTGTATGTAAATAAGGAGGCAAGGACTAGCAGACATGTTCACACAATGCTTTATTGTCCTATGAGACTTCATTTACAAAACACGATTTCAAAAATAAAATTGTTGAGAATTTCATAAGCGCTAAACCAAGCACAGGATACTTCTGAATCCAGGGTCCTGAACAACTGCACAGTTTGCATGTCCACATGGCTGGCACTGTGTAACTCTAATCAGTCCCACAAAAAAAAGTATTTCCAAAATCAGTTTTGCTTGTTGGGGCTTCCTCTGATTCCAGATGGGAATGTATATAATTCAGGCTCTTTGGAAGAACGTAGTGGAAGGACTTTCCTTAGCACAACCAGAGATTGCTGGGCATCAGTTATTCACAGGCAAGGACAGCTGAAAGGAGATTCTGCAGTGGAGCCATGTGTTAGTGCCCGGGCTTCCATAGCACCATGACTTCAAGCCTGGACCACAGTTCAGACCCATCATTTTGACTGGGGATAAATTTCATTAATGTGGGAATCATGTGAAAATGTTTACTACGTCTAATGGGGCATGAAAAGGAGCCCTGGTGGTACAGTGGTTAAGTGCTTGGCTGCTAACTGAAGGGTTGGCAGTTTTTCTCACAGGAGAAATGTGTAGCAATCTGCTTCCATAAAGATTACAGCCTTAGAAACCCTATGGGGCAGTTCTACTTTGTCCTATAGAGTCGCTACAAGTCAAAATCAACTCTACGGCAATGGGTTAATGGAACATGCCTTAAAGGAGTAGAACACTGAAGATGTTTTCTGCAAAGAAAACAGTAAGGCTTTCTGAATCCTCAGCATAAACTTATGACAAAAGGCAAAATTAAGTACCCTTAAAAAACTTTGTAGTGTTTAGGAATAGGCAGTATTAGGGGTTTCTTCAGCTTAACATGCCAAAAAGAGTGACTAGATATGCCTACTAGGAGGACTGATTTTTAGTTTAAAATGTATACATTCATCAAAGATTCAATCAAAATGCATTTGTTCATTGAATGCAAGCTTTGGAGGATATGCTGAGAGTGAAAATAGAAAATAAAATCCAAAGCTAGAAAACAAAAGTTCCTGCCTCCCAGGACCCATCTACTTTGGAAGATGAGAATAATTGTCATGAAATCATAAGAAAACAGTTTAAGATCTAATTTAATTTTTTTACTAGTCTAGTAATAAAATTTTGTTTTAGTCCATTAGTTTAACCAAACTATGGTACATTCACACAATGGAATACTATGCAATGCTAAAGAATAATGTAGAAGCTGCAAAACACTGCATAACGTGGATGAACTTGGAGGGCATTATGCTGAGTGAAATAAGTCAATCACAAAAGGACAAGTATTGTATCAGTCTGTTACTGTAAAAGTTAAGGAAAGGTTTATCTATGGAAGGAAATTTTCTTTGTTGGTTACCACGGGTGGGAGGGAAGGGGAAGGGAACTGTTAGGAAAAAAAGAAAAGAAGTGGGAAAAAAACTAAAACTATGCTGTAATTAATTTAGAAAGGAGACAGTGAAAAAAAATTGTTTTGAAAATTTAGAAACATGACCACAATGACTCTGCCAATGACATGTAAAATCATTGATCTCTGTTTAAGGTAATATCACAAACACAACAAAGCCATACATATAACTATCAAAAGGCACAAATGACAAAGTAGGAAATACAACTAATTCATACCATTGTTTTGGTTACTTCATGCTGCTCTAACAGAAAAATACCACAAATTGCTGGCTTTAACAAACAGTTTATTCTCTTATAGTTTTGGATGCTAGAAGTTTGAGTTCAAAGAGCTGGGCTCTGGGGGCTGGGTGAAAGCCCCCTGATCTTGGGCTTCAGCTCTGCCTCTGGCTCCCAGCCCAAGGAAGCTGGAGGCTTTCTTCACTCAGGCAGCTGCTGGCTGCTGAGGCTGACAAACCTGAGGTTGACAAGTAAAAAATCACAGTCCTGATATTACCAAACCACAGGGCAGGCCACTGATTCAAGTCCATTAAGAGTCCCAGGATCAGCAGACAACATGGCAGGCTGCTGAACAGACTTGGCTACATGCAGGATTCAAACATGCCAAAAGCTGCAGACCTTTCTCAACGCTGCTTCTTATATACTAGGAGCAGACCACATCCCTATAGCAGCTATACAAGCTATTCCAGTAGATCCCACCAGGAGTTGATTACCAGTCTCATCATGTGTAATAATCACATCCAGCTCTCTGGCCACTCAACCAGGCCCAGCACCTTAACTACCACAACTTTTTTTTTTTTTTTTAAAGGCTTACATATTACTTAGAAAGAGCTCTGGTAGCATAGTGCCTAAGGCACTTGACTGCTAACCAGAAGGCTGGTGGTTCAAACCCACCAGCCAGTCCTCGGAAGGAAGATGGGGCAATCTACTTCCTTAGAGATACCACCTAGAAACCCAAGGAGGCGTCGCTGTGAGTCAGGTCTGGCTCCACAGCACATAACAACAACAAAAACATATTACTTAGAGAAGGGTGACTCAGGAGTGAGGATAAGGTGACTAATGTTCAGAGCTGAAAGAGATTTTGGGGATCATCATGGCCAGCCTCTTTATTCTACAGAAGATAACAATAAAGCTCAGAGAAATGAAATGGCTTTTCAAGGCCACACTGTAAGTAACAGAAAATGAAGCCCAGAAGTTGGCTTATTTCTCACTTCAGCTCTTCCTATGCTTCAGCCCAGCCTGTTCCAAATGTTTCTCTTCAATACGAAGATTGAATAAAATTATAGATTTGGAGTAAAGATCCAGAACAAAGGGAAAACAAGAAATTAAATAGTTTTACATGCCCAGGTTTTTAAGATAAATTAAAATCAGTTATTAATAACCGTATTGGAATTTCCCCTCAAATCTGGGTGTCTTTCAAGCACCAGAGTTTCTTTCTGCATTAGAACAAGTTACTGTTCAAAAGGAAAGAGTGGCCTCTCAGAATCCCTGCTTACTTAGCCATAGGTGTGACACACTTGCACTTTGGTCGAGTCCCCCCCGCACTCTCTTGTGGGCCCACTGGTATTCTGTGTTCATGGGATAATGAAATGCTGTATGCCCTTGTAGCTAGAAAACATTTAGTGAAATTTAGTAACATGACAAATCCCAAACTTTAAACAGGTGGGGATTAGGAACTAATTTCAGGTAATATTTACAGTGTCACAAGATCAAGCTCTGGTTTTGTAAAGACTAAGGAACATTTCAGGGAGTTCTTGATACAATGGAGCTAAAATAGAGTCCTCCTGCAGAGGGCAGAGAATGACCAGGCAGTGTGGAGCCAGCACACTGTGGTGCAGTGCAACCCGGAAAGGGAGACTCTGTTAAGTCCTGTAGAGATTCAGGAATGCCTGAGGTAATAATTGGAGAAGGAGGAAAAAGGCAGCGTCAGGCTTTCCTTGTGTGATTGTTCCACGCAGAAAAACTTCCCTACTTGTTTCTACATACATTCTCTATTCTGCAAGCCTGTTTTAAAAAAGTGACGCTTTTTAAAAATCAAGCCGATAGCCATTTGAGGCAGTGGTGGTTCTAGTGGTAGAATTCTCCAGTGTGGAAGACCGGGTTTGATTCTCAGCCAATGCACCTTATGCACAGCCACCATTTGTCAGTCAGTGGAGACCTGGTATTGCTATGATGCTGAACATGTTCCAGCAGATCTTCCAGAACAAGACAGACGAGGAAGAAAGGCCTGGTGAGCTACTTCCAAAAATCTGCCAGTGAAAATCGTATGGCTCACAATTGTTCCATCTGCAGCCAGTCATGGGGATGGCACAAGACTGGGTAATACTTCTTTCTGTTGAGCATGCGGTCACCGTGAGTGGAGCACCAACTAGATAGCAGCTAACAACTACAGAGATGGAGCAAAATCTATTAGGAATTCACTTTCTTGGAGTTGTGATAAACAGAAAAAGTAAAAGAATCATTAAAAAGTCGTACCATTCAGCCTTTAAGAATTAGCTTTGCTGACATTATAAGGTGAAGAGGCATAGCTAAACTAATTTCTACTTGGGCAAGAATGTGTTTATTCTGCTTATCTTAAATTAGAGATACTAAGTGTAATGAATTTTTGAAGGAATAATTAAATAGGAGAGAGCTGCAGACATGGAAGAGAGTAGGTAAACTGGTATCATCCATACAATGGACATATTGAAGACTATAGTTCTGGGCAAGAGAAAGGAAATTGAGGCAAAGGACACCTAGACTTTGGAAGTGGACCTGGAGCCTGGCATGAGGTTATGCCATCACAGGTGGACCAAGGGCTGAACTCAAGTTACATAACCCAAGTATCTGGGACAGAGAAGGAATTGCTGCTTGAGTATTCATGTATTTGGGGCCCATGACATAGACCAAGTTGGACGAGAGGTGAGAAGTCATGGTTTTATACACTTCAACATGGTCCTCCACATGAGGATAAGGCCACTGGGCCATATGCTAAGACCTTATAAAAACAGGCATACTTCTTCCAAGTAGGCTGAGTGCATATTCATGAACTATATACCAAGCTTTGGGAAACAAGTAGAAGAATGGCAAGTGAGATGGTACCATAGCCACATATCATCATCTTTGTGCCTACTTCTCTCTCAACTGCCTCCTCCAGCACCAATGTTGTTGCCATGGATTAAAGTCTAGGAGAGAAGTGGGGAAGCAACCTGGGGTGGAGGACAGGTAAGGCTGTGGGACCTGTGAGTACGTATCCCTATTTTTTTGTTATCTCAGTTATTAGTGATTTGGTTTTGGCAATGGGCTTTCATTTCCTCATATTCAAGATGGGACTTAGTCATTTGTCTTTTCATTCAATTATTATTTACTTAATACTTATTATTATTATATTAATAATATTTATTTAATAATAAATAATAATTTAATCATCTCTTTAATAATTAATTCCTTATAACTTATTTAAAACAATATTATTTAATTGATTATATGCCAGGATCTGTGATAGACACTGAATAGGGGTGTGAACAAAACAAACATGGTCACTGCCCTTGTGGTGCTTAAAGGACAATTAGAATAGATAATAATCAGACCAACCACTATATAATTATGATAATTGCCATGACAGATAGTAAGGATGCTATTAGCATACAGTAAGTGAGCCTAATCTAGGGGGAGTAGGGCAGATAGTTTTTTAGATAAACCTTTAGGGTGGTTGTGAAGATTGGAGACATGGGCATTTCTCTGTGTAGGATCCATCTTTATAAGCAACAGATAGCCTGATGTAGAAGGACCACTGCAATGAGGGTGAAGTTTAAGTTTTAGCCAGGGGAGGCTCTGTCCAGGCACACCAAGTAGAGATTCTGGCCTCATCTTAGGCATACATTTAGGTGTCATTGGCTTGTCTTTAGTATGATTACTTCTTAATTGTTCTCCATCTTTCCTGGTTGTCCATATTGTGGACAATGTTCAGTGAAAATCTTTAGAGATTGAATTGACCAACAAAATTTAGGTGCTGCATATTTGTGATTTATGTTCTCCATCTTCATGACTTTCAAACCTTTCTACATTCATTCTCTTTATTATGTACTAGAAAATCATGGGATGTTAGATTTGGAAAAGACTTAGAAATCATCTTATCTTAGCTCTTCACTTTACAAAAGTGAAAACGAAGGCCCAGAGAGAGTCAACTCCTTACCCAATGTCATGTGACTATTATGGGATAGAGGTTATGTTAGAATTTGGGTTTCTAGGCTCCATTGTATTTTCTGCTCTACCATTTGTTTCCCCTTAAAACATCTCACAATGTTCAAATAAATATAAAACTGATCTATTAGAAACCATTTCCAATAAAATCTATCAGCAAGGAGGTAACTCTGGCAATAGAGGGTACAAAACTCCATCAAGACTCGTAGTTACCCCTCCTTGGGTTTCTAAGGTGGTATCAGTGCAGAAGTAGATTGCCCAATCTTCCTTCCAAGGAGTGGCTGATGGGTTTGAACTGCCAGCCTTCTCGTTAGCAGTCAAATGCCTTAGGCACTACAACAAACCATTTCCAATAAAACCTAGCAGCGATGAGGTAACTCTGGCAATAGAGGGTAAAACAAGAAACAAAACAACACAAAAAACTCGTTGCCATCAAGTCAACTCTAACAAAGGGTCAGAGAGGAACTGTGCTTCACAGGCTTTTCAATGGTTGATTTTTTGAAGTACATCATCAGACCTTTCTTCCTTGGCACTTCTGGTTGGACTCAAAACACCAATTTTTCGGTTAGCAGCCAAGTACATTAACCATTTGCAAGTAAGCCCTAACTAAATGAAACAGGCATAAATGTGGCCACAACACTCAAGGCTAAATATTCTAAATTTGTGTTAATTAAATACAATGTCAGTCAATTTTTGGAATTTTCCTTCATCAACACTTTTGGATCTCACAAGAACCCCTAGGCTTATATGTCAGAGAAAAAGAAGGGGTCTGGTTCTCAGCCCCTGTTGAGGGGAAAGTATTCAAAGGTAACAGGCTGTGCCAGCAGCTCTGCTCCCCACACAACCACATACACACTCCAGCCAAGTTCAGTGTGCAGAAGTGCCCTTGGGCTGCTCTGAGTCCTCAGGACTGTGCAAATGAGTCTGCAGCCCACAGCCCCCTTTCTACCTCTGCATCTTGGGCCATCCGATCACAAGATGTTGGGTCACTCCTCCACTCATACTTCTCCATGTCCAACCCAGCATAGTCATTTTGTTGGCCTGTTATCTTTTTT
>NW_006921841.1:1564593-1566667 GCF_000298275.1 Orycteropus afer afer | reverse complement strand
TTATTCTTGTATTTTCTTCCAAAATTCCTCCAGGGTTTTTTCTGTGTTTTCTTTTATCTGTCTCTAAATCCTTTGAAGACACCTAAATATAATTCTTTTGAATTCCTTATCAGAGAGTTCCAATGCTGCTTCTTCCTCAGGGATATGTTCTGGGTCTGTATCCTGCTCCTTTATTTCTACCACTTTATCCTGCTTCTTTGTGTGGACTGTGATGGTCTGTTGTTTCCGAGGCATCATGGCGTTGTTGTATTTAGATCTCTGTTACCTGTTTGTGAAGAGCAGCCAAGGGTGATTCAGACTCTTCTTGGTGGTTTTTTATTGTTGGCCCATTGGTGGAGAAGGAGGTAGTGGCTCTTGCTCAGTAAGTGAAGTTGCAGGAGGTGTAGGTGTAGTTGTGTCTTATGGGGACTGTTGTTGTCTCCCACTCAGTGAGACAAAAATTACAATTGAATAACCATCAAAAACTAAAAGCATGTGGACAAAAAACACACCATCTAATCACACAGGAACAGTAACCAAAAAAAGAAAAAAGGGAAAAAGAAGAAGAAAAAACAAGAAAACCTGCAATATCTGGTGATAGGGCACTAAGAAGAAAAAAAGGTAGAGAAGGAAAATACTGAAGAAAAAAAAAATGGGAAAAATGCAAAAAGAAAAACAAGGAATGGGGTTAACCATGAGAAAAAAGGGAAAAAAAAGGAAAAAAAGAATTAAATTAAAAAAAAAATTCAACCAGGAACAGGGAAAAGAAAAAAAGCTGAAAACTAGGACTTGGGAGGGGAAGAATAAGATTAATAGTAAAAAGGACAAATGTATTAATAATAATAGTTGTTTTAAAGCAGACAAATACAAGCAAACTGGTCACCAGAAAAAAGAAAAAGAAAAAAAAAAAATCGGTGGAGAACAGGGCAGGGCACGCAGGCTCCGTCTGAGCACACAGACTGTGATGGAGTTCCTGTGGGCCCAGAAGGTGAGTGGGAGTGGGGGATGGCCACACCTCCGTTCACCAAGCAGGTGTGGGGTATAAGAGTAACAAGAGGAATGTTGCATCTTTTCAGTCTTGCAAGTCTGGAGTGTCCTTGGGGTTGCTGGAAAGCCGAACCTCTTCTTAAGTCCCTGGAATCTTGGAGAGCGCTGTCTCTTTAAATATCCAAAATAGTCAAGCGGCTTGTAACATTCAAAATGGTGGTGTCCTCCTGACCAGCACAAGTCCACAGCTCAGACCGCTTTTCTCTTCACCTTCTCCGTTTATTCCTCAGCCACCAGAGCAGTTCCTGTGAAGTCCCTGGCCAGCAGCGCTGATTTTTAGGTTAATTCTTAGGTCCTACCACCACTCGGGAATCAAGCTGTCTGAGCAGTCAGGATCACTCAGGATGGTTGCCAGACCACAGCTCCGTCTGTTTCCCTTTTTGGTATTTTCATGCAAATTCTTCTGCTAGTTGGGGTTTAGTCCACTTCTATATCCTTCCCTTCAAGGCTCATGGGTCCAGGATTATCTTCTGTGTCTGTGTTAATTGTTTTCCCTTTTCTTTGTTGAAGAGGGTCTGTGCAGTCTTTCTGCCTTGTCCGCCATCTTCCTTGTGGACTGGCCTGTTATCTTTAAACCATAAAGCTTGTCTGCAGGGCCATCTACACCTGTCTCAAAATTCCCTTCACTTACTCTAAATGACTCATATACAAAAGGCAACTTACTACCCTAAGAGATAAAACAGCCACTTGTCAGATTGTTGTACTGTAGTGGTGTACAACATATTACATTTGGGCAGATTTGCTGCAAAAGACCTCTCTGAAGTGTTAAAAAACCAAGATGTCACTTTGAGAACTAAGGTGCACCTGACCCAAGCCATGATATTTTCAATCGCCTCATATGCATGTGAAAGTTACACAATGGATAAGGAAGACCAAATAATTGATACATTTGAATTATGATGTTGGTGAAGTATACTGAATATACCATGGACTGCCAGAACCCAAGCCATGGTGTTTTCAGGTATTTTTCTTCCATCTCATTAATTCTGTCTTCCATCGCATCAATTCTTCTCCTTTGCCCTTCCAATGTGTTATCTATTTCTGACAA
>NW_006921841.1:1559396-1563418 GCF_000298275.1 Orycteropus afer afer | reverse complement strand
CTGCCTCTTTAAATATCCAAAATAGTCAAGCTGCTTTTTAAATCTTCAAAATGGCTGCGCCCTCTGGCCTGGCAAAAGTCCACAGCTCAGCCCACCTTTCTCTTCGCCATGGTGTTTTCAATTGCCTCATCTGCACGTGAGAGCTGGACAATGAATAAGGAAGACAGAAGAAGAGTTGATGCATGTGAGTTGTGGTGTTGGAGAACACTGGAAGTACCATGGACTGCCAGGAGAACTAACAAATCTGTCCTGGAGGACATGCAGCCAGAAAGCTCCTTGGAAGTGAGAATGGCCAGACTTCATCTCACCTACTTTGGTCATGTTGTCAGAAGGGACCATTCCGTGGGGAAGGATATCATTTGGTAATAGGCGGGTCATAGAAAAAGGGAAAGTTTCTCAACAAGATGGATTGACAGACACAGTGGCTGCAACAATGGGCTCAAGTATAGCAAGGATTGTGAGGCTGGTGCAGCATTGGGCCGTATTTCATTCTGTTGTATATAGGGCCACTGTGGTAGTAGGAGCTGTGTGTCAACTTCGCTGGACCCCAGTTCTGTGTGGTTGTTCCCATGATGGGATTGGATGACTGTGTTCTGAGTGGCCAATCTTCCCAAGGGGAGTTTCCCTAGGGGTGTGGCCTGCTTCCAGGATATACAGGGACATCCTGGGAAGAGAGACATTCTTTGAGGGATTGGAACCCTGGTGTGCGGACTACAAACTTCCATGAGTGAGCAGCCCACCGCTCAGCCTGGAGATCTTGGATTCGTCTTTTGTTGGAGTCAACAACCAGTGTACTGCCTGTTAGCCTTGAATTTCTCGGCCCCCTGTGCTTGCGGAAGCTAAGGCTGCAGCCAGCCCGACTTTTTCCTCCAGGGACTTTGGACTTGCTGGCTTCTATACGTTTATGAGCCATTTTCCTAAGATAAATTTCTCTCTCTCTGTCTCTCTCTCTCTTTCTCTCTCTCTCTCTATATATATACGCTTTGCTGGTTTTTTGTGTTTCTCTAGAGAACCCAATCTAACACAGCCGCTATGAGTTGGAGCCAACTTGATGGCACCTAACAAAAACAACATGAACTGCTGACAGAAAGAACAAATCTGCCTTGGGAGAAGTAAACCCAGAATGTCCCTTAGAAGTGAGGATGGTGACACTTTGTCTCCTGTACTTTGGACATGTTATCAGGAGGGACCAGTCCCTGGAGAAGGACATCATGCTTGGTAAAACAGAATCAGTGGAAAACAGCAAGACCCTCAATGAGATGGACTGACACAGTAGTTGTAAGAATGGGTTCGAACATTGCAAGGATTGTGGGATGATGGAGGACCAGGCACTGTTTCGTTCTTTGTACACAGGGTTATTATGGGTCAGAACTGACTCGAAAGTACCTAACGGCAGTAACTGCAACAAGATGTTTGGAAACAATGATCTTCTTTCCTTCCTGAGCATAGGAGTTAGAGAAGCAGGGAAAAATTATATCAATTCTCTAGAAATCCTAGACTTGCTAAAAAACAAAAGCAAATTAAAAACTGAAAAATACATGAGTTAAATTTTGTCTTCATATCGTTATCCAAGTACAATTCTGTTTTAGAGGAGTCTTCTGTTCTCCAATTTGAGACAGTGACTCTGCCCCTGATGCCCTCACTTCTAAGTCCTCATAATCTCCCTGTCTGGCCCTTTAGTCTGAGAGCTTCACAAAGGCAGATGTTCCTCCAGCTCCTGTCCTCGGTTATCTTTTGTCTGCACCAGCACTTCTCTAACTTAAATGTGCATATGAAAAACACGGAGAGTTTGCTAAAATACAGATTCTAATTCAGCAGGTATCCAGTGGTGTCAAAGATTCTACATTTTTACCCAGTCTCTAGGTCATGCCAAGGATTCTGGTCCTTAATCACACTTTGAATAACAAATGTTTGTATTTCTCCCTTAGATATTTTATACTTTTTCATTTTAAAATATATTTTTATATTTTGGTTTCTCCTGCACTTTTAACTTGTCTCTGCCCACATAGTTTGAATATGCTCAGTTTCAGCGTTGATTTCTTTCTCAAGCTTCAGACCTGCATATTCAAACAGTTTCTGGATATCTTGATGCAGATTTAACAGCATCTCAACAGACCAAGTCATAACGTTACTCACCAGCTTCCAAGTATCTCTTTCCCCAATGAATCTCTTTTCCATTGATATCTCAAAATGTAGAGTTTCAGAGAGGGTAAAGACAGAGGAGATTGTTTAGTACAGTTTTCTCCATTTACAGTTAAGGAAGCTGAAAATAAGGGCAGTTAAATGGATTTCCCAAAGGTAGAGCTAGGATTTGAGCCCAGAGTTTTGTCCACTAGAGCAGAGCTAATCTTTCTAGCTCCCTCACTTGGAAATCATGGAATCAACTTTGATACTCTCCACTGATGTCTATTGATGTTGTTGTTGTTAGGTGCTGTCGAGTCATCTCTGACTCATAGCTACCCTATGCACAGCATAATGAAACATCTCCCAGTCCCGTGCCAGCTCCGCAATCCCTGCTATACATGAGCCCATCACTGCAGCCACTGTGTCAATCCATCTCATTGAGAGCCTTCCCCTCTTTCATTGACCCTCCACCTTACCAAGCATGACATCCTTCTCCAGGGAATTGTCCCTTCTGACAACATGACCAAAGTAGGTGAGATGAAGTCTGGCCATTCTCGCTTCCAAGGAGCATTCAGGCTGCACTTCCTCCAGGACAGATCTGTTAGTTCTTTTAGCAGTCCACGGTACTTTCAGCATTCTTCACCAGCACCACAACTCAAAAGCATCAGTTCTTCTTCCGTCTTCTTTATTCATTGTCCAGTTCTCACATGTATATAGTGTTGAAAACATCACAGCTTGTGTCAGGTGCACCTTAGTCCTCAAGGAGACATCTTTGCTCCTCAGCAATTGAAAGAGGTCCTTTGCAGCTGACTTGCCCAGTGCTATACGTCATTGGATGTCCTGACTGCTGCTTCCATTGGTGTTGATTGTAGAACCAGCAATGTGAAGTTTTTGACAACTTCAATCTTTTCTCCATTTATCGTGATGGTGCTTATTGGTCCAGTTGTGAGGAATTTTGTTTTATGTTGAGATGTAATCCATACTGCAGAGTGTATTCTTCAATCTTTTTTAATTTTTTACTTTAAGAGTTTGTTTTATATTCAACATTACGTGTACATTTAATTTCACTCCCCATTTACCATCCCCAACCCTAACCCAGTCTCCTCTCCTCCCTGCCTGTATTCTAATCTTCATCAGTAACTGCCTATTGATAGTTGGGCATAAAACTGTATCAATACTACTTGTCTTGGTTCTCTAGTGCTGCTATAACAGACATACCATAAATAGATGGTTTTAACAAACAGGGATTTATTCTCTTACAATTGAGGAGGCTGGAAGTCTAAATTCAAAGTGCTGGCTCTAGGGGCTGGGTGAAGGCCCCTCAATCTTGGGCTTTAGCTCTGCCTTCTCTTCCAGGCCCACTAGAGCTGGAGGCTTTTTCTGACTAATGCAGTGGCAGGCTGCTGAGGCGGATGAACCCAAGATTGACAGGTAAAATGGCACAGTCCCGAGATTAGCAGACAACATGGCAGGCCACTAGTTCAAGTTGAGGAACAATCCCAAGATCAGCAGGCAACACAGCAGGCCACTGAGATGAAGACTCGGCCAAATGCAGGATCCAGATGTGTCAAAAAGCTAGACACCTTCCTTAACACTTCACCATATATACTAGAAGGAAAGCAGACCCTGAAGGTGACTAATAAGCTCCTCACAGCAGATTCCACCTTAGAGCTGATTACACCAATCTGATCTTATCATGGGGAAATAACTACATTCAGCTGCCCAGCCACTCAAAACCACAGCCCAGCCAAGTTGACACACAACCTTAACTACCACACTACTTCTTTTTTATTTTTTTTATTAGGATTTGGGTGAAAATTTACAGAGTAAATTCACTTTTCATACAGCAGTTCACATATACTTTGTCTCATGTCATTGACCAAAATTTACAATGCAGC
>NW_006921841.1:1511370-1540667 GCF_000298275.1 Orycteropus afer afer | reverse complement strand
ATCTTCTGTGTCTGTGTTAATTGGTTTCCCTTTTCTTTGTTGAAGAGGGTCTGTGCAATCCTTCTGCCTAGTCCGCCATCTTGCCCCGCCTCCAACTACCACACTACTTCTGAAAAATATTTTGTGAATCCATTCAGTGATTCCCATTCTGCTGCCTCTCAGTCAATTCAGCTCTACCCACTCTTGAATTCTTATTAGAATAATCTTTGCGCTAGTCTCCTCACATTCACTCCTTCCTTCTTGGTGTTACATAGAACTGTCAGTGTTTCTATTTTAAAACAGGTATCATTTCTGTTTGCTCATCTTCTCCAACCTTATTTCACATTCATCTTAAAATTTCAGTCACATCAAATTACTAAAAATTCATCATAGTTTCTCACATGACTGTCTTTGCTTCTCCCTGCTTCCCCTCACCCCCCACCCCAAGCAGCAATATTCTTAGTTCTCATGGTTGAAGAAATAATCATTCTTATGTCTTACCTCAAAGGCAACCTTTTCTCTGAAGTGCTTTCTTATTTTCCAGTAAAAATTAACTCGCTTTTCTTGGAGGGAGCTCTCGTGGTGTAGTGCCTAAGGCATCTAACTGCTAACCAGAAGGCTGGCAGTTCAAACCCACCAGTCACTCCTCGGCAGGAAGACTGGGTGATCTACTTCCGTAGTGATACTGCCTTGGAAACCCAAGGAGGCGTAGCTATGAATTGGATCCGTCTCAACTGCAGTGAGTTTGGTGTTTTTTTTCTTGGAGCTCTCATAGCCTTGGTTTAAGCATTACTTTTGGCACTTATAAATACACTTTAGGTATCAGTGAAAACATGTTTTCCACATTATATTTTTAAGTTCCCTAAAGTATAGATAGGTGTGTGCATCTTGGTATCCCTTGTCTTACAGAGTCCTTGTACTTGATAGTTTCTTTGTAAACGTTTGCTGAAATAAACTGGATAAATAAATCCTTGGCCTGAACAAGACTTTCTGAAAATACTAACCAATGGTGGAACATAGAGTTGTAACATCTTTTAGAATTTGAAATTGGCAGATACCAAAGGGCATAAAAAAGCAGAGATATAATACGTAAAGTACTTAATTTTCTTTCGGGTTGATGTGAAGGAGCAATTCATTCCCAAAAGTGGAGGAAACCACCCTTTCCCTACATTGTCCCGTTTCACTCCATCTGGATTGTCTAATGCAACCAGACTCCTGTGTCTCTGCCTTCGTGTTTAAAGCACACACACACAAAACCTCAAATCCAAACCAGTTGCCACTGTGTATGCCTCAAGGTGACCTCCATATGTACAGGGTTTTCAAGATTGTGACCTTTCATTAGCAGATGGACAGGCCTTTCTTTTGAGGTCCTCCTGAGTGGGTTTGAACTGCTAATCTTTCAGTTAGGAGTTGAGTGCTTAACCAACTGTGCTACCCAAGGACTCATCCACATGCAGAGATATGTTATATGGACACACACACTCACACAGAGTTGTCCTTTAGGGTCCATGGCGGATTGGTTTCACGACACCCCCAGATACCAAAATTCATGGATGTTCAAGTTCCTTAAATTAAATGGCATAGTATTTGCATATAATCTATCCACATCCATCCATATACTTTAAATCATCTCTAGATTACTTATAATACCTGTTGTTGTTGTTATGTGCCCTCGAGTCGGATCCGACTCATAGCAACCCCTCCTTGAGTTTCCAGGCAGTATCACTACCGAAGTAGATTGCCCAACCTTCCTTCCAAGGAGTGGCTAGTGGGTTTGAACTACCAGCCTTCTGGTTAGATCAAGTGCCTTAGGCAGTATGCTACCAGAGCTCCTCTTATAAAACCTAATGCAATATAAATGCTATGTAAACACCATTTTACACTTCCTCTTAGCCTTTGAGGGATTGTGTTGACTTCTTGCCTTTTTTTGGTCCCTAAATATTTTTTCCATGGTTGGTTGAATCTGTGGGATTTGGAATCTCCAGATATAGAGGTCTGATGTGTGTGTATGTATATGTACATAAACACATGGATATACATTATTTATATATAACTGAACACATATGTATTTATGTATGTTGTTGTTGTTATGTGCTATTGAGTCAAACCTGACTCATAGCGACCACTCCTTGGGTTTCCGAGGTGGTATCTCTACAGAAGAAGATTGCCCAACATTCCTTCTGAGGAGTGGCTGGTGGGTTTGAACCACTAGCCTTCTGGTTAGCAGTCAAGTGCCTTAGGCACTACTCTATATAAACATTTATATATGTTCACATATAAACACATTGTGTGTGTGTGTGTGTGTGTTTACCATTGAGTCAGTTCTGACTCACAGTACCCTATAAAACAGAACGGAATTGCCTCATTGGATTTCCTAGGCTGTAATCTTTATGGGAGTAGATGATCCAGTCTTTTCTCCTGTACAGCCACTGGTAGGTTGGAACTGCCAACCTTTTGGTTAGCAGCTGAGCTCTTACCCTTTGCACCACCAAGACTCTTACATACATGCGGAATTATGACTCTCTGATCAATTATTTAACCTTGCTGGGCCTGTGCAGCCTTATCTGTGTAATGAGAGTTATAGCCACATCTGCAAGATAGCCTCTTTTTCACTGAACATTATAATAAGAAAGGATTCTAAATTCTTCTTGTGCACTGGTGAGTTGGTTCCAACTCAAACCAACCTTTTATGACTGAGTACAACTGTCTCATAGTTTCCCAGGCTGTAATCTTTACAGGGGCAGATTGCCAGGTCTTTTCTCCTATGAAGCCACTGATGGGTTAGAACTGCCAACCTTTCAGTTTGCTGCAGAGCGCTGAACTACTGCACCACCAGTGTATTCCCTCTCTCCCTATACATACAAACAGTCGTCCCCACCCCCTTATCTGTGGTGGTTATGTTCCAGACCCTCAGTGGATACTTGAAACTGCAGATAGTACTGAACCTTAAATACTATGTCCTGTCCTATACATATATACCTACGATGAAGTTTAGTTTATAAATTTATAATTTATAAATTAGTAAGAGATTGACAATAACTAACGGGCAGGTAGTGCATATGGATATGCTGGACAAAGGAGTGATTCACATCCTGGCCAGGACAAGTGGGGTGGCTCAAGACTTCATCACACTACTTACTTAACATTTTCAGACAGTGCTAGACCGTGGGTAACTGAAACCTTGTAAAGTGAAACCATGGGGAAGGGGGGACTACCGTACACACATGCATATTATATACATGTAATATACTTTAAAGCAGCCAAATAAAGACTTCTCCTCTTGTTGAATACAATCCTGTCCAGCCTCTCTCATGTGAGACTCATGTAACCACTCGAATTGCATATTGCTATTGCTATTGCTATTTGGTCACGTACCTTTTGCCAAGAGCTCTTACACCAAATAAACATGTAAATGAAACATGTAAGTGAAAACATGGTGGGTCAACTTTTTACAGAGTCCTAAGCAAATAAATATTCATGGAGGGCTTCCCTCTACAATGTTATAAATGGATCTACAATGTTATAAATGGATCTTCAAATAAAGCTACCAATAATGAATCTGGGAAAACTCTAGAAAATCTGTCTTAACAGGAACCAGTTTGTTCTTATCTATAATGTAGTCAGTAGTTTGTTGTCTTGACAGGTTCTTCTTCATGACACAAGTACGAGAAATTGATACATACCAGATTTCTACTTTTTAAAAATTTTCTGTTGCTTTAAAGTTGTAACTTGGATCCAAATCAACGTACTTTTAGGCATTTGGGGGAAGGCATTTAGGGCACTTAGGAACAGGGACCTTGGATATAGTGCTAGCTAGATTCTGCGTCTAGCCTTACCCCATTTTACATAAAAAAATCTGGTATTAGTTGATTTCCTCCTGTGGTTTTTATGTGGAAATGGTCAAGGAGTCAGAGTGCAGAAGTGGGAAAATGAAGAAGGATGTGTGTATATGTGCTGTGCCCCTTGGTAATCTGTATTGGTTAAAAACGTTTTATCAGAGTTATTTGGGTGTTTCTTTGAAATGCTCCTAGAAATGCTAATTTAACTTTTCAAAAGCAGTGGTTTCATAAATGCTAACAGGCTAATGAATAAGCTTATTAATAAAACCGTAAGCTGGGCATTTCTATTTATAATGGCATTTACACGAGTCTAATACAATTTATGATTAAACTCAATGTACACAATCTACACTCAGCTCCACATTCTGGTCTTTTTCCATGATCTCATCTCTGTATCTTATCTCAGTGAAAATTCTTTTCTCTGTGGAGTTAACAGAAAGAACACTGGTCCCAGCTTCTCTTCTGACCTCTGCCTCACATTAAATTTGAGCAAATTACTTCACCTCAGTGGGCTTTTCAGCTCTGAATTGTGACTCTGTGATCAATTTAACCTTGACAGGCCTGTGTAATGAGGGGTCTGGACCACACCTTTAAGACAAACTCTTTTTCCATAAAGTCTACT
This sequence comes from Orycteropus afer afer, assembly GCF_000298275.1. Classification (NCBI taxonomy): domain Eukaryota; kingdom Metazoa; phylum Chordata; class Mammalia; order Tubulidentata; family Orycteropodidae; genus Orycteropus; species Orycteropus afer. The sequence continues at coordinate 1,536,227 of NW_006921841.1, read as the reverse complement.
GGAAATTTTAATAAGGATTCTAAATTCATCTTCATTACTATCTCATCTAATTTGACTTCCTTTATTTAGCTTTTTTATCACAGGCTCATTATCTAAGATGTCCATAGTTATCACAACTTTATTACATTTTGTGGTATATATGTCACCTTTGAGGAGAGGTTTTCTGAGGTTATTTGTATAAAATTGCAACCCTTTCACCAACTCTTGACATGACTTATTCCCCTTGGCTGCTTTTCCTCTTCAACTCTTATGACAATCGAAAATACTGTGTATTTTATTTCTTATTCACTGTCTTCTCCTCTAGAATGTAAGCTCCCTATAGGCAGGGTCTTGGGTCTTTTTGCTCACTGCTGTTATCTCCAATGTCCACCACATAATAGGCACTCAAATACCACTGAGTGATGGTCTATTTACTCCTAAGACCTCATCTACCTCCTTAGTGGATCCTTTCCTGATTTTCCATTACTTCCAGGGGGGTTCCTATAGCATTCTGTCCTCAAAAAATCAACGTCATGACTGACTTGACATTAAGACCCATGTTTTCCTTCTGGGACTTCTTTCAAAGCATGAGGTGATGTAAATATGTATTTTGATAAAGATTCTGCACATGCATCTCAAAACTCATTACACACGATAGGAAAGATTTCAGCTAGCAGAACATATGAAAAATGTAGGATTTTAGTGAACTGTTAGCTCAATGATTCCATAATAAAGATGGAATTCCCAAAATACTAACCCCTCCCCCCACTTGCCTACAAATTTAGTTTTAGGCTGCATAACAATGGATCAAATTCCTCCACATGGACCTGACTGTCCTATCTGCTACATTTAAGTTTGGTCTAAAGCACTGCAGAAGAGAGGAGACCGGGAACTCTAATATTTGAAAGCACTGGGATTATTTACCCTGGGAAAGGGAAGATGGGGATATAACAGATGTTTTCAAGTATGTGAAGTGTTGCCACATTGGTGAGAAAGTTACAAAGTACAAGTAAATCTATTTTAGCTCAACAAAATCAGAGGGAGTCGGCAGAGGGGCCTAGGATGGCATAGTCCTTGAGGTTTCAGATGCAGGCTGAGGTTGGTGGGAACAATGCAGAGATTCAGGCTCTGTTAAGGACTGCCACAACTACTTACCTGAGCGTGTTGTTTCTGAAGAACATTCCGCATTATGCCTGATCTTCCAGCCGCCCTTTGTGCGTTTTTTTTTTTTTTTTTTTTAATACACAGCATTTTAGCTCATTATCATGTTCTTTGCTTATAGTGTCCGATTTACTCATGTTAGTCTATTTGTTTTTCTAATTTCAATACGTCTAGCAGTTGCAGGAAACTTGAACAGGGTTCCAACATACTTGGTGAAAAGGTTCAGGTGCTCAGATCTGGTATGCAAAGAGCATCTCCCGAAAGCTTCATCATTCTCACAGGAAACATCGCAGGGGCATTCCACAAGGAAGCCCATTGGAAGGCTCACCTCTCTAATGCACACTCTACTCTCCATCTTTATTCTCTCTCCTCCCTTCTTTCTATACCAGTCTCTTCCCCATCAGCACAGTTACCTGTGAACACTCTTCTTTAAGAGATGCACAGCATCTTTCCCACCAGCAATTATGGCTACGGATAGCTGCCAAACACCTGGAGTGTCTTCTTTTATTCTGTTCCCACCATTTAAGCATCCAAGGCATTTTGCTGTTTATTTAGGATGTTTACCATCTGCTTAGGCCTCTTCATCTCCTGGTACAAAGAAAGTACTCAATAAAACCTTGTTATATGAATAAACCCCAACAGCTATTTTCGTAGTTCAGGATTAATATCACCTCTGGCCTGGACTCCTGCAGGCCTAAGTGGTCTGTTTTTGCCTCTAGCATAGTCAGTGCTCCACTCTGCCAGCCAGAAGACTAATCTGATCATTTCATTTTCATGCTTAAAACTCCCATGGCTCTCAGGATGAAAAACAAACTCTTACCATGGCAACCAAAGCCCTTTATAATCTGACTCCTACCTACCTTTTCTCTTAGCAGCCCCTGGCCTTTCACTATCAGGTCACAGCCTCACACATCCTCTTTTCTTCTAGCCTGTGCCATAAAGCCCTTCCTGCTTCATATCTCCTCCTCCAGGAAATCTTCCCTGATACTCTAGGCTGGAGGTAAGGTGTTCCTGTGTGTTCTCATGGTACCCTGTACTTAGCCCTCTAATGGTGCTTAACAAGGCGTAGTAAGGTTATCATCTCCTTTATGAGACTCCCTGAAGTGCAGAGTAAATCAAATTAGTTTCAATACTGGCAGGATTAAGCAGTGTCTGATCAACTACATGGGGCCATTAAATGTTTACGGAAAGAATGAACGCATCCAACATGTGTATACCCATTTTATAGGATTCAACTGGTCCTTCCTAAAGGAGAGAGCACAGATATGTTGAGTGGATAGCAGGTGAAGAGTTAAGTAAACAGGAATTTTTACTTCTTGCTCTACCATTAACAAGACAGAGCAGGAGTGGGCAACGTTTTGTTCTGTTCTATATAAGGCTGCTATGAAGGGCAGCTGACTGGATGGCAACTGACAACAACAATCACTAACAAAACCTGACTTTAGTTAGAGGAAGGTAATAGGATGGAAAATTTAAATTCAAAAAGTCCCTCAAAGGAGGACACAGAATAATGCTGAGAATTCTTTTGTTCTTCATTTTATCTTTGCTTTTATAAGATATTGTTATTCACATGTATAACTGTTTGACTAAGAACTAACATCTACTTACATATTTCTATAAAAATGGCAGTCTATGCAATAACTTTCACATTAAAAAGTGGTTAAAACACAGAAACTGGGCATTGGAAAGCTTTTGCAGCTTTAACATGGAATATAGCAAAGGGCTTTGGGGTCAGAGAGTCTAAACTCAAACGCTGTCAGCTACTTATCAGTGATTTGGAACCAGCCCCCCAGCCGGTTGTGAATGTGAAAGGAGGATGTCGAGTCCTTCATGCACTGGGCACACAGGAGGCACTGAAAGGTTACTTCTCCCCGCTCACTTGTGGTTTTAAGGAGATCTGGGATGCGGAGATTCATTAAGGAATTTTTTTTTTTCTTTTACTTTTGAAATAAAAAGAGGCATATTTGTTTCTTAATTCAGTTTCATTTTGATGAAGCAGCTACCTTTTGAGCAATAGCTAATTCTTTAGTTATAATAAACAACATTATATTTAGAAAAATGTAACTTTGGATCACTGATAAGCAGGCCTTTTCTTCTTGGAAAATAAAATGATATTTTAAAATATTAAATATATAAGAAACAAGCCAACAATTGTAATGCCCCAATGAATCCTGAAATTTATTATTTTGGAGAATATCAGATATTGATCCTTTGTTTCACAGCTCATGATTATAATCAGAAAATATACATTTTGAAATGAAAGTCAAAAGAAAATAATTACATATAATACAGATTACAGATTTTCTCATTTGTACATAAGCAAAGCGGTACTAAAAGCATATTCATATGTCCACAATAAGTGAATGTGGCAATTTTCTGTTTAAAGCTGCAGCAACTCAAATCCTCCTAAGGTCAATAAAGACAGACAAATTGAGAAATGCATTCAGGGCTAACACCATGTCTGGCTGTAAACCTATCTTTTCCCTCCCCCATATATATATATATATATATATACTTTATTGCCTTTGTATTTCTGCTGGTTTAATATAATTAGTATACGAAATAGTTATCTTCATTTATTTGGTTTCTAAAAATATATAAAATGCATTGGAACAGAGCTCCTGCAGCTTTCAAGCAATCACTGTGCTGGCATTGAAAGCTTATTCTGAAAATGTAAAAGCAGCAATACTGAATAAATAGGGATTGTTTGATCTTCTCCATACAGCTGCCGGCCTTTGCCCAAAGCTTTAAGATACTGTGTAGCAAATAGTATAAACATGCAACTTAAAAAATGGACATAATATAAAACTTATGAACTGAATTTTAATATAATATAGACTAACAAACATAACTTTAGGTAGAAGAGGGATATGAACACAGCTGTTATTTACATATAAATTAAGGCCTAATTTTTAAAAGGTGATGTACACCAGGAACTGCCCATCTGCCCCCTCACCCTTTGTATGCCTAAAGTCAAGAGGTTTTTTTTTTTTGCCTTTTTCCATATTACTTATTCAATCCATTACAATTCTAACTTGGAAGGCTATTCACAGAAAAGACTTTAAATGAAGAGTTTCTTTTCTCTATAGATTGTTTTGCTCTTATTCACAAAGAAAATTCTTTTAATGCAGGTGCAAATTTTATTTATGCTATGGGACCAAATATAACTTGCTGTACTTCACAACATAAATTATTTACTGTATCAGTTTTGCTTTGGCTATAATTTATGACTAATTGAAATTTTGGAAAGTGATGATTTGTTCACCGATAACTGAATGAATTAAATGGGGAATTCCTATTAATGCCAAAGAAAAGTGTCACAAATTCTCTGTGTATCAAGATGAAAATCAAATGCTAACAAACCAGAATGTACCTCATAAAGACACCAAAAGGACTGAGAAAACCAACTGCAGATCATTGTCTGAGTATAAAGGAATACTTAAAAGGTCATATATTAGTTTGCTATTTAAAATTATTCATAGGTTCAAAAAAATCCTTTTAATGTCTTTAAATACTTGTAGAAAATAATAAAACAATTTTCAGTACAATAAAAAAATCTGTAATTTAATTTGGTATTTAGGACCTGAATATTACCCTAGATGTAAAATTTTATTTGGTATTTCTGTATACCATTGCTTGCTCCTCTCTCTGAAATGTATTCAAAGCTGTGACATTTATTCTAATTCATTTGTATTCATAATAGATAAAAGTGGTAAGGAATAGACTGAAATATTTTAAGATGTCCTAGGGAAATGAGTCTCCCCCCCCCTTTTTTTTTTTCAATAAAAGACATACAAAATAGTCCTGTGTGCTTCCAGAAGTAACAGAACATTGACAAGTATGTCTGCTGAATGCATTCAACACATTCATGTTTAAATACAATTCCCATTGAGGAAACAGTTTTTCTACCTGTAATTAGGTCCCCGAAGATTATTTGGCAGCTTGCAAATTCTGATGACACTGTTAGAGGTTAACTGTGATACTATGCTGGTACTACCAGTTGGAAAGATGCTTCTATTGTTTCTTCAAAGTTATTAGATTAATGCTGATAATAATTTACAACAAATAAGTTGAACACTGAGAAGTGCCCTATGACTTTTCTGCAAGGCATACCAAGGCATCTTTGCAATTTGTAATCATGAAGTTTAATATTTCTTCAATTTAACCTTTTTATTTAATAGAATATGATCAATTTATAAAAATGTTTTTCTTTGTGAATAAGGTCTCAAATTTTCTGAACAACAAAATGATTCTTAGTATAGGATGAGATCTCTAACAGTAAGGCATATATTGGGCATCCAATAAGTCATTATTGTCACAAAAGCTACAAATTATTTTAATTTTTAATTATCATAATTTTAAAATATAGGTAGATATGAAATAACTATTACAAATTGAGAACAAATGTGTACAGGTTATGGTTATTTAGGTAAGAATCATTTATTTCTCAAGTTATTTGCAAAACAGTATAATGGCAAGGTCAATCTGATAACTCCAAGAACCCCCCCCCCCCCCCCCAAAAAAAAAACAGATAAAAAGCTTTAGTTGAGGTCTGCCATTTAGCTGGATTAGAAAAGGCAACTTCATTATTACTTTCAGTACTCTATAAGCTTCTATATATTTTCATAGCCATTCTTAAAATGTTTTCATAGGAAACCTAAGTATAGCAGCATTGTCAGCATTCATTAAACCAAAAATAAGTCAAAATGTGTTAAAATATCCAAAGTTGCCTTCATGCCTAAGACACAACTTACTTCCTTTTACTGTTATCATGACATGTATATATTAATCCATTTTTACTTTTTTCCATGTAAATAATACAGATAATGCATTTTCCTCAGAATTAAAAACTACTTTCTTTAAATTTCCGTTTAAAGTCTTAATTATATTGTACCAAATTTTGATCAGAGGGAATGTAAAAATGGCTAAGATGTGTCAGACCATACTGATCTAGATATTACTTGTGAATCTTAGTTAAGTCATTACTCACAGAAGTGGTACTGACTCATGTTTTGGTTTGATGAATTAAAAAAAGTAATGTATGTACAAATAGCTATTGATGTCTTGTAAAAAGTGAAACTCCAAAATTAAAACAGGTACTGAATGTAAAAAAATACCTACCTCCAATCTACTTTCTCTCTGCATAAATGACTACAGAAATCACAATGGTCCATACTTACAGGGTAAATTATATGCAAGAATAATTTATTCACGTGGTTATGCCAACAGACCAGACATATGAGGTGGATTATTTAAAAAATATGTCACTTAAAGCAACATTCCTGAAGTAGACAAATCTGGTCCTCAGATTCTATTCTTAGAAGATCCATGAGAGTAAAATGACAAGGCAGGGCAGCCTCCAAACACATACTACTAGGAAACCCCTTGCCTGTTTTGATAGATATTCAATAATCACATTTTTTGCTCAACAATGTTTGAAACACTGAAAACTTTGTAAGCATACAATTTACTTTGTGAAAATAATTTTTATTCCGGTATATAGTCGTTTATGAAAGATAAACTGCTAAAAAAAACCACTCTTGAATTATTTCACTAAATAAGCAATAACTAGGATAACTTCACAAAATAAATGGAAGTAGATTCTTTTGGAGTTATTTTCAATGGCGGAGCACCCTACGACAATGTGTAGTTGTTAATCAGCAACATATGAATGGAGTCTGGCGACATGCACACAAAGTCATAATCACACAATATGTAACATAATTAAGCCACAGGATAAGTATTAAAAATATTAAAATATCAACATTCACACATCCACTGATTACATGAATAAATTAAACTAAGCCAGTCACATACTTCTCTTTACTCTTAAGTCACTTTTATTTTGTATACACATAGAATAATACTTTTCCTAATGCTCTCAAAATGCTACAAATAAAAATGAAGGCCTTGCATTACAGCTGCTGGACAGAAATGTCAACACTGTTGAAACGTGAAAACATAGTTCCTTTGTTCTTTAGCATCAGTGCACAGGGTATGGCTCCAAGTGGTTTGCAATTTAGGACAGAAAAAAGATACAGTGGCTTGTGAAATATCTCCTCTGTTCATCATTGGCACAAATCAAAGCAGAAATTTTTACTGTCCTTGGTACCTTTACTGGGTCTCTCCCCCAGAATACACAAGATGTTATACATATATGCCTTCAGGATTAAAACCAGATGAGATAGGATTCTGTAGAATACGAAGATTACTGGGGAGCTGCCGAGATGAACCAGGTCGCTTCAGGGACCCAGACTGGAATGGTGCCTCTATATGGAAATAAAGTCATTTGGTTTAATCACCAACTTGGAGTATTTAGCAATATGAAAACTACAATATATCTTGCCCTAAACAACCAAGAACCTGAAGCAGAGAGCTGCATATACTAACAACTGCAATCTCTTACGGAAATGGGGATGAGACCAACTTTGACCCTCTCGAATGGAGATTAATTCAATAAACCAATTTTTCATGATTTGAACAGTTAGTAAATCTTTTTAAAAAGTGAATGTCTTAGTCTCTTAGTGATGCTATAACAGAAATAGCCCAAGAGGGGGTCTTGCGAACATCAATTTATTTCCTCACAGTTTAGGGAGGCTAGAATTCCAAATTTTGGATACTAACTCTAGGAGATGGCTCTGTCTATCCTGAAAGAAAATCCTGGACTCTTTCACCTCTTTACCTTCAGTTCCTTGGTGACCTCCAGGTGGTATCAGTCTTTTCCCATTTGTGTTTGCTGCTCCTTTAATATCTCAAAAGTGACTGACTTAAAACACACCCTACACTGATATGGGTTCACTGACATAAGAAAGAAAACCTTATTCCCAAATGGTTTACACCGACAGTATGAGGATTAGGTTTTCACCACATATTTTTTGGGGGGCACAATTCAATCTCTAACAGTGAGCATTTTGCTTCTTTTTCTTTTCTACATCTATACACAAATTCGGCAGTGTCTTAAATATAAGCACAAATCAATATGAAAAACCTTTAGGAGAGGAAGGAGGAAAAGTGGAAAAGCAATAGGAACTGAGAGAAGCTAAAATTCAAAGTAAACAGACTATGATTCATAAATACTTTAGGAAAAGATTTTACAAAGAAGTAGGTTAAAACTAATGATAAGATATTTGGTGATTACTTGACCACTTAAGTAAATAAATAACATAAATACTGATTTTCCCCAGAAGCTAGAAGTTTTTAAGTTGGCCCCAAAATTAGCTATGAATGGTAGGAGAACACTAACTAAAAGCAAACAGTTTATTCAAAGTTAATCAGTGAGAATAAATGGAAAAAAAAAAAAAAAAAAAAACAGATTTATCAATCTCTTACCTCTTTCTATGTCTGCATGGGAGGCCTCTACTTCAATGGGCTCGGCTGGCAAAACCGTAACTTTTGTCCCCGTCTGCTGGATAAATTGCTGGAGATTAACTTGCCGCAGCTCTTTAGTTAATTGCTCCAGTTCTTGTTCTTTGTCCTAGATAAAAGATAATTGGGGAGAAAAAAAAAATTTTCCCCTCCCTCTTCTGAGGGTTCACTACTGGCCAGCTAGAAACAATCCACCAGCTACAGTGGTTGAATGTGGCATACTTGGCTTTCACAAGAACACATTAAAAGATCTGGCTTGTATTATACAATACATAATAGGCAAAAGGGATCAATTCACTCTTTGGCATGGGCAAACTGAAAACAAGGAAAAGACAATAGCTTTTGCGTACCTTACTGTTAAATGTGATGCGTTCCTCTTTTAGGAATATCATTATGTTACCTACTGATATCCTCCTGATATAAATATGGTATGTCTATAAACTTTTATCATTACAATACTGGTTCCCACCTGTACCAATGTTACAGCAATCTTGACAAGCTGATCACTATTAAATTTCTCTGTTAAGCACTTCTTGTTGTTACTTGCCGTTGAGTTGGACTGGACTCCTAGAGACCCCTCCTTGGGTTTCTGAGGCAGTATCACTACAGAAGTAGATTGCCCAACCTTCCTTCCGAGGAGTGGCTGATGGATTTGAACCACCAGCCTTCTGGTTAGCAGTCAAGTGCCTTAGGCACGACGCTACCAGAGCTCCTATTAACCACTCATAGCTGACTGTAAATTTGGTCCATGAGAGTTCATGTTTTTTGTCGTGTGTAAACTGTCATGGGATCTGTTACTGAGATTTATTCCATAAACATGAGGAAAGGAGATTCACACAAGATTCTCATTAAAACCAAAAAACCAAACTCACTGCCATAGAGGTAATTCTGACTCATAGCAACCCCCCATTGGGTTTCCAATGCTGTAAATCTTTACAGAAGCAGACTGTTTCATCTTTCTTCTGCCAGAGCAGCTAGTGGTTTCGAACCACCAACCTGGTTAGCAGCCAAATACCTTAACCCTTTGACATAGATAGACTGAGAACTATAGAATCTAAAGAAGATCAAGCTTTGGCAATTGGAAAGCTCAAAAAGGCAGGCTTATTTAAATGGACTTTTTTTTGTCTCCTCTACAACTGTAAGAAAAGGTGGCAAGGTTGTACCTAGGTTGGGTGTGTTTGAGGGATTTGGTAGAGGTGCCATCCAAAATCACTGCCATCAAGTTGATTCTGACTCATAAGGACACTACAGAAGAGCTTCTTAGCCCTTCTATTGGTGTGAGGAAAACAACTAACTTCTGAGTCTGGTTCTTTTCTTGGCTCTCTAGACAATTTCCCCCCCTACCATATGCTGTTCTAGTAGCCAAAGTTTGGTCATCTAAGAATAGCTGAAATGCCTAGAAAATGCAGTTTTAAAAGTGATCATTTTGGCATTTTGGTTGGATTGAAAAGGATTTTATATGGCCTATGGATGTTGGTAGGAGCTCGGTAGCATAATGCCTAAAGCATTTGACTGCTAACCAGAAGGCTGGTGGTTCAAACCCACCAGCCACTCCTCGGAAGGAAGATGGGGCAATCTACTTCTGTAGTGATACTGCCTTGGAAACCCAAGGAGGGGTTGTGAGTCGGGTCCAACTTGACGGCAAATAACAACAACAACAACATGGATATTGGTAAGGCACTCTGGTGGTGCAGTGGTTAAAGCATTCGGCTGCTAATCAATTAAAGTCAGTGGTTCAAACCCACTAGCTGCTTCAGGGGAGAAAGATGAGGCAGTCTGCTTTCATAAAGATTTACAGCATTGGAAACCCTATGGAGCAGTTCTACACTGACCTATATACGTCACTATCAGTCAGCAAGTGACTCAATGACAATGGGTTTGCTTTGGTTTTGGAGGAATGTTGGTAAAGTTCTAGAGTGTTTCACAAAGTCTCTTTAGCCATTATGAATACTGATTGATTATTGCATGCATAATGTCTCAGATTCCCAGGATAGTTTGGTACTATACTCACTGCCGTTGAGTCAGATCTGACTCATAGCATCCCCTCTTTGGGTTTCTCAGGTGGTATCACTACGGAAGTAAGATTGCCCCTTCTTCCTTCCGAGGAGTGGCTGGTGGGTTTGAACTGCCAGCCTTCTGGTTAGCACTCAGATGCCTTATACACTATGCCACCAGAGCTCCCAGTTTGGTACTAGGACAGGATTTATGTACTACATTCAGTATGCACAAAAAGGAGGGAATGGTTAATTCTACTTCAGGTAAGGAAAGTTAACAGTGACTCCTGCTTGCTAGGTATTGGAAGAAGCCTAGGAAACTGAAAGGAGCAGGGAGGATTACTTATTTCCTACAACAGACCTGGGAAATCGCTTCAGATCTTGCAGGTGTCTTCAATCAAGAAGTAACTGAGGTCAACAATTACTCAAAAGCAAAGATAAGGTGGCAGGTAAACTAGAGTACTGGAAAGGGAACAACTTACCACAAAGAGAATGTAGACATACTTGTGATAAATGTAACTGATGTCGCTGAACAATTTGTGTGTTGTTGTTGTTGTTATGTGTCACTGAGTCGGATCCAACTCACAATGACCCCTCCTTGGGTTTCTGAGGCAGTATCACTACGGAAGTAGATTGCCCCATCTTCCTTCTGAGAAGTGGCTGGTGGGTTTGAACCACCGGCCTTCTGGCTATAAGTCAAGTGCCTTACCAGAGCTCCTGAACAATTTGTGTGGAAACTGTCAAATAGGAACCTAACTTGCTGTGTAAACTTCCAGCAAAGACTCAATAAAATCTTATTTAATAAAACAAAAAAGACCCTATACAATAGAGTAGAATTGCCCAATAGGATTTCCAAGGCTGTAAATCTTTATAGAAGCAGACTGCTTCATCTTTTTCCACGGAGCAGCTGGTGGGTTTGAACTACTGACCAATTGGTTAATGGCCAAATGCCTTAACCCCTGTGCCACCCGAGCTCCTTTTGGTAGAGGGAGGAGGACAGATTAGAAATGAGTGGCTGTGTTTCACATACTTTGACCGTAGAGGCAACTTGGTAATATGCTAGTAGTTTGACTTTTCAGTAGGTAGTGGGATTTACTAGTAATTATCATAAACAGGTATTTCTTGTAAACAATATTGAAGGCAACAATTTCTAACTGTACCCTTTTTTAAGTGCCACAATGAATTCGCATACTGAAAATCAGAGGCTGGTAATCTGCTGCTGCATGACAAGTTCCTGGTTTTCAGTACTTTGGCGGGAGCTTTTTCTCTCATTATATTGGTGACAGAGAAAGTGGATCACATGTCTTCATGAAACCTCAGCTTTCTCTGCCTGCAGAGCTGTTCTTATTTGAAAGGTGCTCTCTCCAAAGGTCAATGTGTAGAGCCACCACTTAGGGAATCTTGTTACAATGTAGATTCTGAACTTCTAACAAGTGTGTCCTGAAGTTGCCCAGCACAGGTCACAATCTGATAGAAAGTTTCTAAACCAGCACTGTGCAACAGAACTTTCTCTGATTATGGAAATGTTTCGTATCTGCACTGTCCAATGTGGTAGTCACTAAACACATGTGACTACTGAGCACTTTAAACATGGCCAAGTGCAACTGGAAACAGAAATCTCAATATACTTAATATTTTTGAAACAGCTTTATTGAATACTATTTGTTTAAACTATTATATATGGCTAGTGAACAGTACAGATCTAAACATAGTTTCATCAGTTGTGTCTCTGTTTCATTGCATCAGCTAGTGACAGTTTGATGCACCTTTCCAATTAACTCCCATAACACCTACCACAGTGTCTTTTAAAATTGAATGAGCAGGGTATAAGTGGCAAGATATAAATGTTCTTATATATGAACCAGAGAGGGGAAAATGTGAGAGGAACGTTTATGTCTCTTTCCTCAGGAAAACAGAAGAGGGTACTGTACAAATAGGAGGAGGGAAGGGGACTACTCTTATCTCAGGAAAGAAGATGGGGTTGACAATAATACTGAAGTGACAGATAAGCAGTTGGCCAGCCACACAATTCTTGGAAAGTCACTCCTTGGTCATCTCTTTCAGCTTTGGTTTCCTTATCTCTAAAGGAGAAGATCAGATTCACTACCTCATCATTAGTGTTCATTTCAGCTATGAGATTCTATGTTCTTGTATCCAATTACCTCCTGTTACAACTGCCACAGTAAAAACTGTTTCTTCCATGGACTAAGGGTCAGTGTGGTTTTAGTTCTCATCGCACATCCAAGCTCTGTTGTAGGTCACAAGGATTCTAAAAATCTTGTAAACAAGGGTAGGTTTCTAATTGTTTAAATGTAAGGTAAAGTAGGCAGTAGTTAAAGGTTACAAGACTATATTAACTCAGTAATGCAGAAGAAATGCATTATTTATAAATGTTCTTACCTGTAACCGTTTGGTGGCTTGCCCAAGAGATCTCTCCACAGCTTTAATACCGTTTTCCAACCTCAGACTCTGCTGGCCTTGAATGTCAATTTCCCCTTTGACCTTACCAATCTTTCCTTTAACCTCTTCTTCATTGACTTGTGCCTCCTGAACCTCCCTTTGCAATTTTTCTGCTTCAAGGCCATTTTCCATAGTCTGGATCTGAGCCAAATAGTCCTTTAATTTACTCTCACATTCTGTTATCTTCTGTCTTATTTCTTGAAGTTGATCCTTCAGCTGTTTTTCATTTTCCTGTTCAATCTGTAACTCATTTTCCCAAAATTCTTCCTCCTCAATTTCGACATCATTTCTTTTGATCTTTTGCTCTAGGCGGACAATTTCCTCTTCAAGGTTAGAATTATATTTTTGCTCCCAAAATCGTATTTCTACTTCATTTGATTCCAGCTGTTTCTCAATGGATTGAAGCTTCTCTGTCTGTAAACAGATCAGCTTCTTCAACTCGTCTGCTGTTGTTTTGCAGTTATTCAGCACCTTTTGCTTGAACTCCGTTTCTTTATTTTTTCCAAAAATGTCCATTAATCCTTTGGCACCTCCTGTAAATGTTAATGATTTCCTTTTGGGCTCTCTCCTTTTGATTGCTTTGTCATTCTGAGGCCTCAGTTTAGCTAAGGGAGGCAAACTCTGCCTGTATAAAGTTCTTTCAGGAATTCGGGCCACACTATCTGAAGTGGGTCGCTCACTGAGAGATGGCCCTGTTCGACGTAAAATTAGCTGTACATCACTGGCATACTGCCCCCATTTGTTTAAGGATATGATAGGGTTTTCATGAGGTGCTAAGTGTCTTTCAGTATCTCTCCATTTTTCTATAAGGGTGTACCTTCCAGTTCGACCTAGGTAAAAAGGATAAGATTCAACTGTCAATGGTTATGCGATAGCTAAGATAATGCAACCGAGGGTGGTATTTGGTAACTGTTTTTTTTTTTTTTTTTTTTAATTTTATTTTGTTGTTCTTGTTGAGAATATACACAGCAAAACATACACCAATTTCATTTACACTGATTACATTCCTCAAGTTGTGCAACCATTCTCACCCACCTTTTTTGGAGCTGTTCTTCTCCTATTAACATAAACTCACTTTCCCCTAAGGTTCTTATCTAATCTTTCGAGTTGCTGTTGTCAATGTGATCCCGTATGGACAGTTCTTAAAAGAGCTCAAGGCAGACATTGTTTTACTAGTTAAGCTAAACTACAGTTTGGTTTTAAGAAGACTTTAGGGGATATTTTTGGTTTAAGGTTTAAATATTACGACAGCAGTTTCAGGGGTTCATTTAGCCTCTATGGCTCTAGGATGTCTGGATTCCATGACAATTTGAAATTTTGTTCTGCATTTTCCTTCTTTTGATCAGGAATCTTCTATAGAATCTTTGATCAAAATATTCAGTGATGGTAGCCAGGCACCGTACAGTTCTGGTCTCATGGCCAAGAAGGCAGGTTGTTCATGAAGGCAATCAGCCACACACTACATATCCTCACCCCTCCTATTCCTGACCCTCTTTCTTCCTCAACTGTTGTGCCTGAGATGGTTGTCTGCAAGCTCGCAAGCCCCTGGTACTAGGCAATAAACCAGGAGGTAGAACAGAAGCATTAAATATGTTATTAGGCCAGCCAATTAACTGGGCTGTCCCATGAAACCATGACCCTAAGGTTCCAAACCAAGGAACCAAATCCATGAAGTTTTTGGTTGTACATAAGCAGCCTCAGTAGCTTTTTACTGTTTGTTGTTGTAAATATATCTACCACACTTGACAACTTCTTGACAGCAATTACAATAACTGGATGTAACCCTACCCTGAATCAATGCACTTTGTCTTGATTAACATAAAAGGGTAGAGTTTTTGAGTCAAGTCCACAGACTGCTTTTAAAACTTTCGCTTGAAGATACCAAAACCCTCACAACAGGTAACCAAATTATAGGATGTGAATTGCATATAGTCTTCCAGACACTGCTCAGAAATTCAGCTTTATACTTTAAACCTTGGAGGATCTAACACATCTGTCAAATACCTGATTTTCTAGAACTTCTTGTTTGGGGGGCAGACCTCTAGCTGGGACAAAGGGGGACACTGAAACTTCCCATTTGAAGCTGTGAGGGAATAGGCCTAGGAGCTAGGTAGAACTTCAAAACTTGAAACAATTTATCCTTGCAAATCCCTCTGTTCTGCACACAAGGACTTTGGAAGGTTGGAGACTCTACTTTCCCTCCTAGAGGGAGATAAGATGCCAATGGAGAACCTGCTACTCAGCTAACAGGCAGCTGCCTAGATGTCCCCTCTGTCTCCCAAGAAGTGCTTAGTCAAGCCAAAGCTCACAGTTGATATCTTCCTGCTCAACAGTGGCAAATAAACTGCCACAATATAAATAATTGTTGAAAACAATTTCATAAAAAAAAGGGGGGAGGGTGTTGAAATGCAGAGGTTGTATTCAGTTTTGATTGTAATGGTTTTAAAGATTCTTGGAAAACTTTTTTCAAGTGACATTATTAATAAACAAAACCAGAATAAAATCACATTAGGAAAAAAAAAAAAAGCTGAACCTAACTAAAAATTATAAAAGATAAAGTTTCAGAAGATAATATAATGTCATAAGCTTGAACAAGCTTCTTAAATTATTTTCATTTATGGTAAATCAGATGGATTATTTTAATTTGTCCATTAGTAGTTAATATTATTACAAAGTAACTGACCCTGCCATCTAGCAATTATAATAATGGAATATATAGCTGTTGATTTATCTTCTATGCCTCCTTTTAGGTTCATAAGCTTCTTAACCAATAGGGGTATTTTCTGAATGAATGAGTCAATAAAAGGAGATCTAAATGTGTAAATATGAACACCCATGTATGCAATTCAGAAGTGGCACATAGAGAATGATTTTATTCTAAATATATGGGCATGTTCTCATCTAAAAAAACCCCGAATCTTGGGTGTATGGGTGAAAATCAGTGCTTTGGAGGCGAACAGATTTGAGCTTTAATCCCAAGTAAACTATTTACTAGATAAGTAATATAAATTCACTTTTAAAATGGGAACAGCAACATACCTTGTAGGTTCTGAGGGTTAAGTACAATGAATGCCTACCATCCTCCCTGGCACACAGAGGCAATCAACAAATGGTGTTGTTGTTGCTATGTTGACTCAGACCCGACTCATAGCGACCCCTCCTGGGTTTCCGAGGTGGTATCACTATGGAAGTAGATTGCCCAACCTTCCTTCTGAAGAGTGGCTCGTGGGTTTGAACCGCCAGCCTTCTAGTTAGCAGTCAAGAGCCTTAGGCACTATGCTACGTAGCCATTATTAATTTAAGACATTGCTATTCACATAACAAGAGAGCTGACATATTAAACTTAAATTTTCTTTAAATAGTGAAGTCCTCCAATGTGTCAAAACAATAACCAGACCTGTAACAAAGAAGTCCTTCTTAGGTAACTTTCAGCAACTCCTAACTGCAAAGCTGGACACAGTGGAAAGGATCAGGGCTCTGGAGTCAGAAGGCCTGTGTCTAAACCTGGCTCTGCCATCTACTTACAAGATTTGGGCAAATTATTAAATTTCCTCATCTATAAGATGAAAGTAGATTTTCTTACCTCACAAAATTGTTCTGAGAGTCAAGTGGGAAGGTAAAATACAAAAGTGCTTTGAAAAATGCCACACAAATATTGTTGTTGTTGTTGCTGTTATATGCCGTCGAGTTGACCCCGACTCATAGCAAATATTAGTTGTTAGTATTATCAAAATATCCAAGCAAATAAGAGAAATGGAAAAGAAAGGCTTAGCACTGTTTTTCTTGGAATCAAGAAAGCATTTAATGATTTCCTAGTTAAAAATTACTGTATTTGTCCCAAGAAAAACCACATGACACACAAACAAGGTTAAAACTATCGCATGTATATAAATTGCTTCAAAAATCACAGCATTCTGTGTTCTTGTTCTGCTGCCTACTAAGTACTTTTAAATATCTTGTGTCCTTGTCAATAATATGAAAGAGTAAATCAACAAAACCACTTCCATATCTATCAGGCCAATGGGAGGGGAAAAACCCAAACCCGTTGCTGTCATGTCAATTCTGACTCACAGTCTCCCTAGAGGATAGGGCAAAACTGCCCCTAGAGTTTCCAAGGCTGTAAATCTTTATGGAGGCAAAGTGCCCCATCCTTCTCTCATAAAGCAACTGGCGGGTTCAAACAGCCAACCTTCTGGTTACCAGATGAGTACTTTATCACTGTGCCACTAAGGCTCCTTTCAGGCCAATGAAGCATTTTTAAAAGGAAAACTGAATCATTACATTATAGAGTGAAATTAAAGACTTAAAAGACTCTAAATAGTCATAATTAAATATAAATTTGAATTTTCCAATGTTTAATAATTGCTGTCTTCTGAGAGTATCTTGGTAAAGAATATTTTGGAATTATTTTAGTTGCTAGCTTTTTCTTTCTTTTGTTAAATAATGAATATTTAGTGCTATAAGGTAAAATATAAAATACTCCATCCAGCAATATGAGAAAGCTTTTTTTTTTAAGTAAATGAATTAATAGCTTCGATTTTATAATGGAAATTAGGTCTTAAATAATTTATACAGGAATCAAATCCCATAACCAATGTTTTTAATACCCATAGTTGGCAAGGCCCTACAGATCCTGTCAATCTCATTTAATTATATACTATGCAAGGAAGATGGGGCAATCTATTTCCATAGTTATACTGCCTCAGAAACCCAAGGAGGGATCACTATGAGTTGGATCCAACTCGACGGCAGTGAATTATAGTTGAGTATGTACTATGCAGTTTAAAACTAATAAAAATTTCCTATCTATTGCTTCTGCTGTTTAAGACATTTTAGCTCTCTGAAACTGTGAACTACTGTTGTATAATTTGTAATCCAATTACATAATAGTAAACAGTGATTATAATTTTAAGTAGTTGAAGTAACTGGGTCCAATGCCAAGAATGATAAACTTCAAATAATGAGGAAAAATCACATAAAGAGTATTATGGATTGAATTGTGTGTCTCAAAAATATGTGTTGTAAATCCTCACTTCTCTGCCTGTATTTATAATCCCATTTGGGAATGAAGTATCTTTGTTATATGAATGGGACTGGCTTAGTGTAGGGTGTTTTACGTCAATCTCTTTTGAGATACAAAAGAGATTAAAACCAGGGAAGAGAGATGCCAAGCCGCGAAGAGAGATGCCAAGCCGCATGAAGATTACACCAAGGAGCTGAACCTCAAAGACATAAGGACCTTCCTCCAGAGCTGGAGGGAAAAGAGAGAGAAAGCCTTTCCCTACAGCCAGCATCCCGAAATCTGGACTTCTAACCTCCTAAACTGTGAGAAAATAAATTTGTTTGTTAAAGCCATCCACTTGTGCCATTTCTGTTACAGAAACACTAGATAATAAGACAGAAACTTTAACGCATCAATGGAATTTTAATGGAACAGATTTAAAAGAAATTAAAGATTATGCTTACCTAATTTAAAACAGAGTATGTAACTATGAAGTAATAGGAAGTTTTTGAAAATAGACAGCAGAACTCAAATATTCAAATGTGAGTCACCCAGGAACATTATGTTCTTAATTCAACAATTTTTTTTGTTGCCATCATTTTTACAATTTTAGGAAATTTCTCTTTAGGGCCATAAAATAAAATCATTATATAATAGGCACATCTTGTTATTTATTCAACAACAAATATATATATAAAACAGTTACTATTTATCAAAAACAGTGCCAAATCCTGGGGATATAAATTCTATTAAATATCTTGATCATCACCCTCTTTGCAAGCTTTAGTTTTAATTGATAATTTCTTTTTAAGCCCCAAATCTTCCACACTCCAAAGATGAAAACATCATCGAAAAGACTCAAAAGAATGTGACAGAAAGCTGGTACTAATCTGTTGTGAATTTAAAGCTAACACATCTTCATGTTTTAGGAATATTAGAAGTAACACCTGATTTATTCCTTATCTATGGTGAACAAACTACTTCATACCAGTGAATTTTCCAAATAACAGATACTGTGTTCCTTAAGCTATGAACACCTTGCTGAAAATGTTATAATCTATAATTTTATAATCTGTATGAGCCCAGGATTCTTATGCAGACTCCAGTGAGCATAACTAATCTGTTCCATGCTTACTTACAGTTCTTTTAATGAACATTGATCTCTGTAACAGAACTTACATGGTGGTATTTTATAGTCTACAAAATGTATATATCATCTTTATTTGTTCTGTGAATTAAGCAGAATAGGTATCACGATCCTCATTTTATCAGTGAAGAAATCAAATCTTAAAGCATTTAAAACAATTTTCCAATGATGTACAGCTATTTGGCAAGTATCATTGTTTTCGCTATACTGTTCAAGTTCTGAATGAAAATATTATGGTAACTGTTATGATAGATAATTTATTTTAGGATGACAGTAATATAATAAAATAATATCTGTGAGTATAACTTGTCAGCTAGTTGTGCATTCAACCCCTAGTAGAATCATTCACAGTGTATTTTCCCAATGTGTGGGCAAGAATATCATGTAATCACAGAATTACTGCACATAAACTTAAGGACTATGTACAGTTATAGGACAAATACTATTTGCTAGGTATTGTGCTGATTACATAAACAATATTAACAAAAACGTAGCTAATAACACTTATCACTACAGGCATTAAGATTTGGGGAATGGTTTGTTACTGCAGCATAATCTAAGCCTTCCTGATGGATGTGTGCTGTGATGCATTTCATGTTCCTTAGTCTTTCATAGCTATGGAAAATATAGAAGCCACTTAGATTTAAGGATAATTAGACTACAAAATCCAAAAACCAAACTCACTGCTGTTGAGTCGAATCTGACTCACAGTAACCTCTCCTTGGGTTTCCAAGGCAGTGCCTCTATACAAATAGATTGCCCAGTCTTCCTTCCCAGGAGTGGCTGGTGGGTTTGAACTGCTGGCCTTCTGGTTAGCAGTCAAATGCCTTAGGCACTACATCACCAGAGCTCAGTAAATATTAAAAGTGTAACTGATGACTTTGTCTATAAGAAAGCAGTATATTTTACTGCTAAAGATTTTTTCTTGTTTCAAATTAATTCAGTCAGTCACTGTATTTTCTAACAGCTGCCCACTGAGATTCTAGGGGGCATAACTGACACAGTTATTAGCAGCATTCTTCAATCAGACCACTTGGGTTTAAACCTCAGGATTCTACATATTAGCTGTCTGAGTTTAGACCCGGCTACCATTAAGTTGATTCTGATGCACAGTAATTCGATGGGTGTCAAAGCAGAACTATGCCCCACACAGTTTTCAAAGCTGAGTTTTTGGAAGTAGATCACCAGGGCTTTCTTCTGAGATGCTGGTGGGTGGGTTCAAACCACCAACCTTGCAGTAGACAGCTGAGCATGTTAACCACTGTTCCCCACAGGTGCTCCTAGGAACTTAGGCAAGTTATTTAACATCCTTGTGCCTCAGTCTGAACATCTTTAAGTGCTTATCTCATGGGATCATTATGTGGAATCAAATGACATGGAGTCCCCGGGTGGTGTAAATGGTTAAGTCTAGACTATTAACTAAAAGGTTGGTGGTTCAGACCCACTCAGAGGTGCATCAGAAGGAAGTTTTGGTGATTTGCTTCTGAAAGGAAACCCTATGGAGAGCAGTTCTACTCTGCACCCTTGGGATCATCATAAGTTGGGACTGAACTGATGACAACTAGCAACAGCAGCCATAGGAAAAAGTACACTTTAAAACTATAAAGTAATATATATATGTATATATATATATATTTTTACAAGCTGAAGGCTTCTCCAACTCACACAGCTGCAGGGGCTGATGAATCTAAGGTCAGCAGGTAAGAAAGCAGTCGGTGGGCTCACAGGCTGTAAAGGCAACAATCCCAACACTGGCAGCCAATACGGCAAGCCACTGGTTGCAGTCCAGGAAGCAGAGATGATGATGAGCCAGATGCTGGATCTAAATCTAGTAGAAATCCAGAGAGTTTTCTAGATATATTGGAAGCAGGCCACACCCCAAAGGAACTCCCTTTCAACTAACTGACTGCTCACAGCAGATCTCATTATGGGGGTGATTGATTATATTATATCAGATCTCAACATGGAAGAAAACTGTATAACTGCTAAACCACTTAGAATCATGGCCTAGCCAAGTTGACACACAACCTTAACTATCACAGATGTATTAACAAACACCAAACTAGAGTTCAGAATGAAATGTATTTCTTTCAAAACTAATTTTGTTGGGAGAAATTACATGAAATAGGGCATCCCAGGAAATGTCTGCTCCACCTTGGGCCCCAGCCCCAATCAATTTGTTTTGTTTTGGTTCCAAATGAAAGAGATGTAGGAACAAGAACATAAAAAGTGAGAACAAAAAAATTCTGAATCTTTGGTACTTTAATTGGCTGGAGTATCTGGCTGGTGCAAATGTTAAACCCTTGTCTACTAGCAGAAAGGCTGGAGTTTCAGATCGACTGAAAGGTGCTTCAGAAGACAGGCCTGATGGTCTGTTTCCAAAAGGTCCCAGCCTTGAAAACCCTATACGGCACAGTTCTACTCTACGCACATGGGGTGGCTGTAAGTCGGCCTCAACTAGCTGGCAATCAGCAGTACCACCACCACTCTCTTCTCTTCTGTACTCTTTATTAGCTGTACTTTATTTCTGTGGTCAGTCCTAAGCCACCTGAGGACAGAAATACATCCTTCTCATGTTTTTGGTTTGGAATACTATAGATGTATTTCACTTGGAATACTGTAAATGTATTTTCTCCACCACAATTGAGACAGATGATGTCAAA
Source organism: Orycteropus afer afer (assembly GCF_000298275.1). Classification (NCBI taxonomy): domain Eukaryota; kingdom Metazoa; phylum Chordata; class Mammalia; order Tubulidentata; family Orycteropodidae; genus Orycteropus; species Orycteropus afer. The sequence goes on along the minus strand of NW_006921841.1, from coordinate 1,514,456 downwards.
GGCTTTCTGTTCTACTTATAGACTTGAGAAGCAGCTTGAGCTCTGAAATAATGGAATTTCTTGGCTAACAAGGCAGAATATTTATAATCTCTCAGAAAGTTCAGGATGTATACTGACCAAACACATAGTGCATTCTTGCTGAGCAGTTAAACCACTTGCTGCCAATTAAGTGTATTAATCATGATTTGAATTTTACCTATTCTGTTTAATTTGACGATGTGCTCTATTTGCACCACTTAATCAATTTGTCAAGGAAGTTGAAAATTAGTGTGTAAACAATTTCTTCTATGCTTTTAAAAAACACTTATATCATATAGAAAAACTAACTCAAAATGGGTCAAGGACCTAAATATAAAAACTAAAATTCTTGGAAGAAAATGTGGGAGAAAAGCTGTGGACCTAGTTTTTTGACACTGGCTATCAGACACGAAAACAAAAGCAAGAGCTGCAAAAGAAAAACAGATAAAGGGAACCTCATAAAAATTAAATACATTTGCCAATCAAACAATTTAGTGAAAAGACTAAAAAGACAACCTACAGATTGGGAGAAAATTTTGGGGAGCCATATATCCTATAAGGATTTAATATCCAAAAAAATATAAAATACTTTTATACAACTTAGTAACAAAACCACCATTCATTTGTCAGTATGTTATACTTTGGTGGCTTGTGAGTTGCTGTGAGGCTGGAGGTTATGCCACTGGTATTTCAAATACCAGCAGGGTCACACATGGTAGGCAGGTCTCAGAGGAGCTTCCAGACTAAGACAGACTCCGAAAAAGGAAGAGGCCACCCACTTCTCCCAATATTGGCCAGTGAAAACCTTTTGAATAGCAGTGAAAATACTGTGTGATATATTGCTGGAAAACCTGATGAATAGCCCTGAAACACTGATATAGTGCTGGAAAATGAGCCCCTCAGGTTGGAAAGCACTCAAAATACGACTAAGGAAGCGCTGCCTCCTCAAAATAGACTGGACCTTAATGACGTGGATGGAGCAAAGCTTTTGAGACCTCCATTTGCTGATGGGGCATGACGCACAATAGGAAGAAACAGCTATAATCATCCATTAATAATTGGAATGTGAAGTGTATGAAGAAATTTGGAAAGTGTATCTAAGAAATTTGGAATTTGTCAAGAAATGAAATGTTAACACAAACAGATCAATATCCTAAGCATTAGTAAGCTGAAGTGGACTAGTATTGGCCCTTTTGAATCAGACAATCATATTGATGTACTATACTGGGAATAACAAAGTGAAGAGGAATGGCATTGCATTCATCATCACAAAGAATGTTTTAAGGTCATTGTACTTGAAGTACAACACTGTCAGTGATAGGATAATATCCATATGCCTACAAGGAAGATCAGTTAATACTACTATTACTCAAATTTACACACTAACCACTAAGCCAAAGATGAAGAAATTGAAGATTTTTACCAACTTCTATAGTCTGCAATTGACCAAACATGCCATCAAGATGTACTGATTATTACTGGTGACTGGAATGCAAAAGTTGGAAATGAAAAATCATCAGTAGTTGGAAAATATGACCTTGGTGACAGAAATGATGCCAGAGATCAATGACAGAATTTTGCAAGACCAATGACTTATTCATTGCAAATACCTTTTCTCAACAGCATAATCGGCGATTATGTGCATGGACTTCACCAGATGGAATACGCAGAAATCAGATCAACTACATCTGTGCAAAGAGGAAGTGGAAAAACTCAGTATCATCAGTTAAAACAAGGCCAGGTGCTGACTGTGGAATAGACCATCAATTGCTCATATGCAAGTTCAAGCTAAAGGTGAAGAAAATTAAATTGTGGTAAATTGTAGTCAATGTCACGAGACAAAGTGTATGTGAACTTTTATATGGAAAGTGAATTTGCTCTGTAAATTTTCACCCAAATCACAATTAAAAAAAAAAAAATTTAGAAAAAAAAAATCATACATGAAAAACTAAAATAGTCATTAAAAAAACAGGAAAGGAAGAAAAGATCAAAATGGATGTCAGAAGAGACTCTGAAACTTGCTCTTGAAAGGAGAATAGCTAAAGCAAATGGAAGAAATGACAAGATAAAAGAGCTGAACAGAAGATTTCAAAGGATGGCTTGAGAAGGCAATGTAAAGTATTATAATGAATGAGCAAAGACCTGGAGTAAGAAAACCAAAAGGGAAGACCACACTCAGCAGTTCTCAAGCTGAAAGAACTGAAGAAAAATTTCAAGTCTTGAGTTCCAACACTGAAGGATTCTATGGACAAAATACTGAATGATGCAGGAAGCATCAAAAGAAGGAAGGAATGAATACGCAGAGTCACTTTACCAAAAAGAACTGGTTCATGTTCAATTATTTCAGGAGGTAGCATATGATCAAGAACCAATGGTACTGAAGGAAGAAATAAATCTAAGCTGCACTGAAGGAAGTGGTAAAACAAAAACAAAAACAAAAAAACAAGGCTCCAGGAACTGATGGAACACCCATGGAGATGTTTCAACAAATGGAGGCAGTGCCGGAGAAGCTTACTCATCTATGCCAAGTAATCTGGAAGACAGCTACCTGCCCAGCTTCTGGCCAAAAAGCAAAATCCACTACACGTCTATCAACAGATGAAAGGATGAACAAAATGTGGTATATTCATATTCTAAAGTATTACTCAGCAGTGAAGAGAAAAGAAATTCTGATGAATGCCACAATATGGCTTAACCTTGAAAACATTATGCTGAGTGATATCAGTTAGTAACAAGATGACAAATACTTACAACTTGTATCATCTCACTTATATAAAATAAGCAATTAAGCAGAACTGATTAGTAGTTACCAGGGGTAAAAAGGGTGGTGGGGTAAAGGGGAGTTTTTGCTTAGCAGGCAGTGAGTTTATGTTAATGGTAGAAAAATATTTTGGAAATGAATACTGAGAGTGGTTGCACAATTTGAAGAATATAATTTGTTGTTGTTGTTATATGCCATTGAGTCAGACTCGACTCATAGGGACCCCTCCTTGGGTTTCCGAGGTGGTATCACTACAGAAGTAGATTGTCCAACCTTCCTTCCGAGGAGTGGCTGGTGGGTTTGAACT
>NW_006921841.1:1501216-1509349 GCF_000298275.1 Orycteropus afer afer | reverse complement strand
GAATTCCTTATCAGAGAGTTCCAATGCTGCTTCTTCCTCAGGGATATGTTCTGCATCTGTATCCTGCTCCCTTGTTTCTACTACTTTATCCTGCTTCTTTGTGTGGACTGTGATGGTCTGTTGTTTCCGAGGCATCGTGACGTTGTTGTATTTAGATGTCTGTTAACTGCCAAGGGTGGTTCAGGCTCTTCTTGGTGGTATTTTATCGTTGGCCCATTGGCGGAGAAGGAGGAAGTGGCTCTCAGTAAGTGAAGTCACAGGAGATGTGGTTGTAGTTGTGTCTTATGAGGACTGTTGTTGTCTCCCACTCAGTTAGACACAAATTACAATTGAATAGCCATCAAAAAACTCAAAGCCCATGGACGAAAAATACCCCATGTAATCACACAGGAACAGTAACCAAAAAAAGAGAAAAGGGAAAAAAAGAAGAAAAAACAAGCAAACCTTCAATATCTGGGGATAGGGCACTAAGAAGAAAAAAAAAAAAGTAGGGAAGGAGCATAATAAATGAAGAAAAAAAAAGGAAGAATTCAAAAAGAAAAACAAGGAATGGGGTTAGTCACAAGAAAAAGAAAAGGGGGGAAGGGGGGGAAACGTTAAATTGGAGGGGGGCAGAATTTCAACCAGGCACAGGGAAAAGAAAAAAATGCTGAAAACTAGGACCTGGTAAGGGAAGATTAAGAATAATAATAAAAAGGACAAAAGTATTAATAATATAAGTTGGTTTGAAACGGACAAATACTAGCAAACTAATCACCAGGAAAAAGAAAGTAAAAAAGAAAAAGAAAAAATCATTGGAGGACTGAGTAGGGCACCCAGGCTCTGTCTGAGCACAGACTATGATGGAGTTCCTGTGGGCCCAGAAGGTAGGTGGGAGTGGGCATGGCCACACCTCCGTTCACCAAGCGGGTGTAGTAACAAGAAGAATGTCATACCTTTTCAGTCTTGCAGGCCCTGAGTGTCCTTGGGGTTGCTGGAAAGCAGAATGTGTTCTTCAACCCCAGAAATCTGCAAAGAGCACTGTCTCTTTGAATATCCAAAATAGTCAAGCTGCTTTTTAAACCTTCAAAATGGCGGTGCCCTCCGGACCGGCAAAAGTCCACAGCTCAGCCCACCTTTCTCTTCACCTTCTCCATTTGTTCCCCAGCCACCAGGCACAGTCCTCCGTGAAGTCCCTGGCTAGCAGGGGCATTTTTAGGTTAATTCTTAAGTACTACCACCACAAGAATCTGCGAGAGCGCTGTCTCTCTAAATATCCAAAATAGTCAAGCTGCTTTTTAAGCCTACAAAATGGAGGCGCGCTCCGGACCAGCAAAAGTCCACAGCTCAGCCCACCTTTCTCTTCACCTTCTTCGTTTGTTCCCCAGCCACCGTGCACACACCTCCATGCAGTCCCTGGCTAGCAGGGTGATTTTTAGGTTAATTCTTAGGTCCTACAACCACTCAGGAATCTCCAAGCTGTCTGTGCCGTCTGTGCTCTCAGGGTCGCTGCCAGACTGCAGCTCCGTGTGTCTCCTTTTTTGGTATTTTCACACAAATTCTTCTGCTACTTGGGGTTTAGTCCATTTTTGTATTCTTCCCTTCAAGGCTCAGGGATCCAAGATTATCTTCTGTGTCTGTGTTAATTGGCCAGTTGAGTTATCACTTTTCTTTGTTGAAGAGGGTCTGTGCAGTCCTTGTGCCTAGTTCACCATCTTGCTGGAACTCCTCCAGTATCTTTTATCAAACTAAATTCTGTTTTTACTTTTCTATTTGAATGATTAGTATTCCTAACACAGAAAAATGTTAGCTGTCATATATATTTGTAGATTGCCAATTCATGTGCATATTTTCATAGATTTCTGTGATTTTCTAAAAGTAATTTTAGCTATCTAGAAAGTATCAATAACCTCTAATCAAGAATTTAGACATAGTGCCCAGTGTTGTACAATAAACCTTTTAGAAACATCTGTGATTTTACTCAGTCAATCCATACTGTACTAATATAGCCTAACTAAACTTTTACTGTGGTCTACTCACTGCTGTTGAGTCAGATGCGATACACAGCGACCCCTCCTTGGGTTTTCGAGGCAGTATCACTATGGAAGTAGATTGCCCAATCTAAATTCTGGGGTTGTTTGTTACAACAGCAACTTCCCCTAATTAATATACCTTCTATTATTTTGTCTAGTAAAAATAAGGCTAAAATTCTAAAAAGTTGTCATTTAGTGTCAAGACTAATTTATCAATAACTCAAATTAAAAGACAAATGTTCAAGAATGTATCAGAAACACTGAATTCAATGCTAAGATAATCACATTAACACAATAGATGCAGGATCAATAGCTTTGGCCAGTTGAGTTATCACTCACTTGAATTCTGAATTCAGTGAAGTATTTACAATACAGAAAAAAAGCCGTTTGGCCAAGTTTTAAAGAATATCATAAAGAACCTGTAGTTAAGTGTCAACTTTTCCAAACAGGTGTTGGACTGAATTATTGAAAAAGCAAAAAATGAGGGAAGGGGTACATTCAGTTAAAACTTCTTTTTAGATTATTCATAAACAGGTTCATTTTTTTTTAAGTCTGAAATGGATAAACACGTACCTTGTACATCGGGGCATTTTTCTCTCTTGAAATTCTGTATAGAAAATGTGGTTACGATATGGACAGATACAGCTTACTGTACCACTCAACCACTTTGACTTTTTAAAAAAGTTACTCACTATTTTTAATGCTGCCATGGCTTGATTCCAAAATATAACAAAGTTAAGTCTGACATTTTCTAATTGTAGTATTCACTAAGCAAACCAAACTATATATTTTAATTCTAAAGACTATGTGGGGCTCTTTTTAAAAGGGGCCTTTACTAAATAAGTTGGTAGAGAAGAATAAGAAATAAGATACAAATGCTTTCTTTAATTTTCATCTCTTTAATAATTAAACCTAAGTCTCCAAATATTAGTCCCAAATGTAAGCAAATTTCATTAGACATGAAAGCCTAGGGTTCTCAGTGCTATTTTAATATCTGAGAGTGCTATACTATGCAAGGAAAAGTCAAAAGATGAAGATGTTTATATTAAATGGAAGCCTCTATTTTTGCATCAGCTATAAGCACATCTGCCACCGTGGAGATGGTATAACTACCTCAAATGCTAGGATGCCATGGTGACTATGTGACTCTTTTTGGTCCTAAGCTAAGTAGACATGCTTCTAATACAAACTAGCAAGCCTAAAATTAACTGTTGATAAGGCGCTCTCAAAGACTAAGAGGCAGTGGTTACCTAATATGGCGTTAAACACGCAGCCTCCTCTTGATAGATGTTTGCGAAAATGATGGATTTAAGGTGCAAATATAAACTTTAACCCCACTATTCAATTTATTGATGTAGGTGTCTATGCCCTCACTATGTTCAAAAGGAGCTCAGGAATTATACATGAAAAAGATATGTTTAAAAGTTGAAACGCAGTAGGAGACTAAGAGATAAGAGATGTCACTAAGTAACCATGTGCTTGGTAGCATAGTGCCTAAGGCACTTGACTGCTAACCAGGAGGCTGGCGGTTCAAACCCACCAACCACTCCTCAGAAGGAAGGTTGGGCAATCCTACTTCCGTAGTGATAACTGCCTCGGAAACCCAAGGAGGGGTCGCTAGGAGTCGGGGCCGAGTCGATGGCAAATAACAACGACAACATACAGTAAGATTAAAAAAGTATACATTATCTTTCTCATGAAGAACTATATTGTTTAATTTGTTGCATTTTCTTTCCCAAAAATATTCATAAGTATTTAAACAACAGGGTAAACAACAGGAAAGGAAAAATCAGTGCAGACTCTGTACTTGGTGTCACTGAACTCGGGGGAAGCTAGAGAATAAGCATCGTGACATTGTGAGATGTATTCCAGAGCCAAACGAATAAAAACCATTAGAATATCTGTATTTAGAAAACAAATAAAAAACAAATAACAATAAACAAAATCACATCAAAAAATAACAACAAAAATGGGAGCATAAAATATTTAAAGGACACCCAGGGGGTTCAATTACTCACCTATGGCTTGAGCTAAGGCTATTACAACCTCCTGGCAAGTTGTGACTTCAGTGACCCCACACACAATCCTCTGAACTCCGTCCACCCATACTTTAAGTTCCATGGTGCGCCAGCCAGTCACCCAAACGCCTTAAGAATGGTCATCAAGGTGTCAAGTCATGTCTCTGGCCACAAAAACCCAGATAAGGCAGTCTGTGTAGTCAGCTGAAAAAGGGGGAGAAAAAAAAATCATTTTAAAATAAAATATTTAATGAATCTTAAATTTTTTTTCTAATAAGTACACAAATATTATATATAACAAAATTAATAATATACCATAATCCTATCACAGTTAATGTCCATGTTTACTTATTTTACAGAATTGAATTCATCAAGACAAATACAACTATAGCCATCTATCATGACATTGTTTCATAATACCATTATTTTCATAATTATAATTTTAATCACTAAGTCATGCTCTATTGGGTTATAACAATTTCATTTACTTGAATAAACCCTAACTGTTCAATATATAAGCTGTTTCCTTTCCCGTTTGTTTTACAACTTATTTCATTAGGATAATTTCTTAAGCCTAATGATAAAACAAAATTTAAAAATCTTTTATGTTATTTTAAGCTGCTAGGAGTCATAAATAATTGAACCGGTTACTATGGCCTTGCTAGTGTTGAGGTATTAACAGTTTTAAAAACAGTTGTAAAGGTAGCTCACTAATTTAACTTACATTCTTTGTGTAATGTGTATTCTTTGAGCCCTACCACAGGAAAAGGACTGGCACCCTCTCTTCACCACTGAAACTCTAACACCAATGACAGTGAAAGGCTCAGGAGGATAATAAATAATAGTTGCATGAATTCCTTTGGTGACTGACAATTTCCCTGCTTATGAATTATATTCTCTTTTATATAAACTGCTTGTCCTTTTCTCATTTAACTGTGTGGTTTGATAATTTTCTTAAATATGAGTTTTTCACATAATAAAAAAATTTAATCATTTTGAGTTTGGCTGGATTTCTTACCAAGCAGAAATCTGACATTCTCATATGGGAAAATCAAACGCTTCAAATCTGGTATTGATTAGAATTATTATTACAAGTTTGCTCAAAATCAATTACACATTATTATTTTTTTTTTCCTGTGGGTTTTTAAAATCTCAACACTTTCTTGTTAAATGTTTAATCAATCAACGACTTATTTCAGTTGTCCATTGTTTTGGGATCTCCCTATTTCTTTGTTGTTTAAAAAATGTTAAAGTTTATGGGATTCAGTAAACATTGATTTAAGTAAAGAGACAATCTGAATTTGTTTACAAGTTTATAATGGCACTGGTGTTTCAGGATTAATGACTCAGTGAAAAACGTAATTAAAAAACATTAAAAACTTTTATTGTCAAAGAAATTTACTACAAGCAGTAACTTAGTTCCTTATACATTCTCTCTTAAAGGGTCTAGGCCAATTGGTAATCTGAAGAATAGAAAAGTTTGAATACAGTATGAGGAGTATAAACGTAATTATTTCTCCAGAGAAGGTACAAAAATACTTCCTTGCCATCATGAAAATTCAAGGGAAAGGATTGATTCAATGGTAATTTCCCATTCTAGGTCTTTCTCTGCCTAAGATACAGTGCCAAGATAGTTTCACAAACCACAACTGTAACCTAGGACCCTGAACTGATTGTCATCACTGTGCTGCTCAGTTATGAGGTTCTGTGAGAAGTTAAAGTTTTGGGAGGTAGGGGGCACGGTAGGGTTTCACAGCCAAATACATTGAAGAAATCCAGTAAATAAAGCTAAACAGGATTCTTTACCGCTAGGCTTCTTAGAGTCTTTAATAGGCTGGTGTACACTCTACATTTCAAATAAGAGTCTTACGTGTGGCTGTCCCTCACACCATTTAGAGAATATTTAAGAACACAGAAGAATTCTGACTTAAAACACGGTTTGTTTCATTTTCTGTTAGGCTATTCTTTTTAAAAATAAAATGAAGACATTAAAATGTGGTCAAGTACTAAGATACTGCTTTATTAAATTAAAAACTCAGCTGAATTAAAGTCTTTTTAATATCCAGTCCCTTATTTTTCATTAAGAGACTTAAACTTGGGAAACTTCCCAAGAAAGGCTGCAGATCTTATTAAGAAGCCTTCCCTCCACTCACCCCCAAAGAAATCCATCATTTAAAAGAAACCTGTGAGGCTCATTTTTAAGTTCTTCCTTTTTAGGTTTTAGTATATGTGTACATATTTTCCATTCTGCTATATCAGTTTCATCTTGAACTTTTTTTTTTTTTTTTTTTTTAAATTGTGATTTGGGTGAAAATTTACAGAGCAAATTCACTTTCCATACAGCAGTTCACATACACTTTGTCTCATGACATTGACTACAATTTACCACAATGCAACAGCTCCCCTCCCATTTCCTCCCCATAGTTACCCTCTTCCCTGTGTCCATCCCTCCATGTGCTCCTGCCCCCTGAACTGTTTCCCTGTGTATAAACAGCCCTTCTTTCTCCCATGATTGTTCTCTTCAAGGAATGTATCTACCTCAGGTAAATGTTTAACTCATATGTCTGTCTTGTTTGGCTGGAAGCCACAGTTCACCTTGAACTTTTAATCATTTAAAAACAACAACAACAAAAAAAAAACACTGCCCTCAACCCCATTCTGACTCATAGCAACCCCTCATTGGGTTTCCAAGGCTGTAAATCTTTAAGGGAGTAGATTGCCTCATCTTCCTCCTGTGGAGCAGCTGGTGGGTTTGAACTGCCTCCTTTTGGTTAGCAGCCCAATGCCTCAACCACAGCGCTCCCAGAGCTTCCAGGTAGCTTATAAAAACAAAACGCAACAAAAAACCAAACTCACTTCCATCCAGTCGATTCAGACTCACAGCGATGATCCCCTTTGGGTTTCCAAGGTAGTAAATCTTTACGAAAATAGATTGCTCAGTCTTCCTTCCAGGGAGTGGCTGATGTGTTTGAACCAGCAACCTTCTGGTTAGCCATCGATGGTCTTAGACACTACACCACCAGAGCTCCTTTAGACAATTACATATTTCTAAATCATATATAATGTTAAACTCATATCTATGACTTTGAGATACAGATTCTCTCTTACTCAAGTTTTCAACCAACAGTTGACAAAACAGTATCAAAAGCCTTTCAGGAGAACAGTACTTTGCAGAATAACTAAAGGAGGACATTTATTTCTGAACTAACAATTTCTGAATGAAGGTCAAATTTTAACCTATTAATTAAAGCTGAGTAAAAATACAGGATTTTCATGCAATAATTTAGGAAAAAGCACATTCTTCACCATTAACCAGTGTGTGTGTGCGACTCACAGCGAACCCTCCTTGGGTTTCTGAGGAGGTATCACTACAGAAGTAGATTGCCCAACCTTGTTTCCAGTTACCAAGAGTAGTCTCAAAAGTAAGTTCTGCTTCAAAGTAACTTCTCTTACCAGTGTAATATACTATTACAAAAATCATTGCCTCTCTATTTCCCCTTTGTAAAATCATTCTAATACCTCATAAAAAAACAATGTATTTATTACATTCTTTGACTTCTAGTTGACAGAACAGCAGTATAGTAAGTGTTCTGCTTGGGATTTTAAGCCTGAAACATCCTACCTTAAAGTAGGGCAGAAGAGCACAGAGAGAGGTTAGAGAGCCAGGGGTGGCATGGAAAAATGACCACTTTGTAGACATGAAGGGGTGACATGAAAGTGATGGAAACAAATTAAGACCAACCTAGAAACTCACAACTGAGCCTAGATCGACGAGGCTTCCAATAGCCCAGGGTAACAGGTGAGGAGAGACAACTCAGGGACGCCCGAAGTAGCAAGCAGGAACAGCAGGAGAAAGGGGATTAAAAGCCAGGAAGCCAAAGAGAAGAGCAGTCAGCAAAGGGATTAGGTGAAGAGAGGCAACTCAGGCCTGCCCAGAGTAGCAGGCCAGAAGAGCAGGAGAAAGGGGATAAAAAGCCAGGAACCCGGACAGAGGAGCAGTCAGCCCCAGGGACAACTCAGGGACGCACAAAACAGCAGGGCAGAAGAGCAGGAGAAAGGGGATTAAAAGCCAGGAAGCGAGACAGAGGTACAGTCAGCCACAG
>NW_006921841.1:1495154-1497171 GCF_000298275.1 Orycteropus afer afer | reverse complement strand
AACAACAACAACAATAGCCCTTGTAGACCTCAACTGTAAGCGAATTCCCGATGGTCCCAATCTCTCTAGTGGTAATGCCCTGAGTCATCTCTGAGACAGGAATGCCACAATTCCACACAAATGCCACTAATCTCAGCACATTCATCTTCTCTTTTTTTCTCTCCCTTTCTACCATTCCATCAATGCCATTTTTTCTTCACAAAGTTACCAACAATAAACAAAAATGTATTTGGTTCCACCTGGTAAAGGCTCTAAGGAAGTTATGGATTTCTTACACCCGAGACATCAGAGAGGGATTACACTACTTTCCTCAGGCACATAAAGGTCACTCAGTCATAAAGCTCACTGAAACCAAATGGGTTTGCGTTTTACAGCAACCAACCAGTCAGTCATTAACTACTACAACCATTTCACCAAACATAGAAGGCTGAAGCCTAGACAGATTATATTATTTGATTAAGGTCACATGGACAGGTGGTAAGAGCCAAGTTTTGTAATAATACTAATTTAAATTGAGAAAACAGAAATTAAGTGACTACGTATTATGTAAACTGAAAGAAATTAAGTACCCATTATAGAAAATGTTGGGGGAGATGCCCCTGTAAAGAAGTCTAGTTAAAACACCCAGACTATAAAAAAAGTTATCACTGATATAAAACCATTAGCATGACAAAAGTATATGTGATTTGTTCTTGCTTCATTTTCTTAAACATTATTAGGTGAACAGATGGGATCTGTGGTGGTTAAGTCTGTGTGTCAACTTGGCTGGACCTGGTTGCGTGGCTGGGCAGCTGGATGTAGTAGTCCCCATGATGAAACTGGTAATCAACTCCATGGTGGGATCTACTGTGAGCAGCTGAGTAGCTGCCTTAGGGATGTGGTCTGCTTCCTGTATATAAGAAGCCTATGGCACACTTGAACCCAGCATGTAGCTGTGTCGTTGTTCAGCAGCCTGCCATGCTCTGCCAACCTTGGGACTTTCAATGGACTTGAATTAATGGCCTGCCATGTGGTTTGGTAACATTGGGACTGTGTTATTTTATATGTTGACCTTGGGCTTGTCAGCCTCAGCAGACAGTAGCTGCCTTAGTGAAGAGATGCCTCTAGCTTCAGTGGGCTGGGAGCAAGAGGCAGAGCTGAAGCCCAAGGTCGAGGGGCTTTCACATAGCCCTTAGAGCCTGGCACCCTGAACACGGACTTCTAGCCTCCCAAACTGTGAGAGAATAAACTCCTATTTGTTCAAGCCATCCCATTTGTGGTATATTCCTGTCAGAGTGGCACTAGGTAACCAGAACAGGATCTTACAACTTGACTTTATTGGTACATTCAAACCAAACCAAACCAAAGCCACTGGGAATGAGTCAATTTCAACTCACAGCAATCCTGTACGACGGAGAATTACCCTATGGGGGCTAGAAAGCTGTAATCTTTACGGAAGCCGACTGCCACATCTTTCCCTCGTGGAGTGGCCAATAAGCTTAAACCACTGATCTGTAAGCAGCCAAGCACTTTACCACTATCCACCAGGGCTTCTTTTACTGGCACAAAGTCTCTTAAATAAGAAATACACTACACCATTGGGTTCTATTTCTTGCTGCAGTATTATAAAAAAGGAACATAAAAAGCCATCTGTTTAGCCCTTATATCTTCTGGTAGGGTCCCAGTCTACTCTGTGGCGCTTTAGAGATAGTTTGAGGCATACGTGCTGTGCCAAGTTCTGTGATGGTTTAACTCCCAGTTAACACTCTTCAACTTTAATGTACGAAACCTTTGAACTCTGGCATCAATTAAATCATGTTTTCTACTACATGTGCTATTTCATGGCTCTCTCTCACTAATAATGAGAGAAGTGGCAGTGAGTACAAGTGTTATAATGCACTTGGAGCTCTGGTGGCATAGTGCCTTAAGGCATTTGACTGCTAACCAGGAGGCTGGCGGTTCAAACCCACCACCCACTCCTTGGAAGGAAGGTTGGGCAATCTACTTCCATAGCTATACTGCCTTGGAAACCCATGGA
>NW_006921841.1:1487014-1495054 GCF_000298275.1 Orycteropus afer afer | reverse complement strand
TTGACTGCTCACCAGAAGGCTGGCGGTTCAAACCCACCACCCACTCCTTGGAAGGAAGGTTGGGCAATCTACTTCCATAGCTATACTGCCTTGGAAACCCATGGACGGGTTGCTATGACTCAAAATTGACTTGATGGCAGTGAGTTTGGCTTTTTGGTTTTACTGAGGAAAAAAGTTAAAAAAAAAAAAATTGGAAAAAATAGGTTTAAGTACAATATCTTTTTGTCCTTGAGCACGTACCCTAAACCAACTGTCAAATAATAACAGTCTTAGTTTTTTTGTTTTTACAGAATTGAGCAACAACACAAGAATAATAAATATCTAACATTCACAGAACTCTTACTGTGTGACAGATGCAATATTAACAGCTATTTTATTTAATCCCTTAAATACTCATCTGTAACTCAATGTAACATGAATTATTATGAAACAAATGAGGAAACTGAGGTACAGAGAAACCAGTAACCAGCCCAGGGTCACCCAGCCATAAGTGCAAATCCACATCTGACTGAAGACAGTGCTCATAACCAATACAAAGTTATTTACAAAATAAAGTTATTAGTAAGTCTGAAAGAACCTTTGGAATCATTTAATGATGCTTCAGTAGAGAAAGTAAACAAGTAGATGTAGTGACCCCTCCTTGGGTTTCTGAGGCAGTATCACTACAGAAGTACATTGCCCAATCTTCCTTCCAGGGAGTGGCTGGTGGGTTTGAACCGCCAGCCTTCCGGTTAGCAGTCAAGTGCCTTAGGCGCTACACTACCAGAGTGCCCAAAAGTATCAAGCAGACCTTAAGATTTAATTAACACAGGTGGTATAAGCAGTTTGTGATCAACTGTTAATGGAATGGTAGGTGGTTTGAACCTACCCAGGCTGTGAAAGGAAGAAAAGGCCTGGGAATCTGATTCTCATTACAGACAAGAAAACTACAGAGAAATTCTACTCTTGCTTTAAGTTGGCGTGTCTCGACTGCAGCCAGTAATAGCAACAAAAAGCAGAACAGTTTAAATGTTTCTTAAAATTTCATTACAATATTTATTCATCTGCTAAAATAGTGTATGTTTTAACAGAATGTAAGACAGAAAGTACATTGGCAAAACTAAACAATTATGATCCCTAAGAACCTTCGTTCAACTGTAATAATTTCAATTCATAGAGAATATTTTAAAAAGTGCCTATTTAAATGACTTTCCAAAGGCAATGAGTTTTCCCTTAATCTTTAAGGGTTAGGAATGAATGATTTTACCTATTTCCTGAAGAAAATCTAAGGCAAGTAATAAAATAGTTAAATCTTTAGATGATACACAAAAATAGGTGCATTCTTCGGTAATATTTTAAAGTAATCAGTATTTTCTATTATAGAAAAATTTTAACAAGCTAATTATTTAGTAATGAAACAAATAATGCTGTTGTTCCAAAAAGCCACAACTTGATTTCTCCTACTATCTTTACTCATATTCTGCAATTAGTTCAAAAAGTATGGGCTTCAAATAATCTAGGAAATGTTACACTGTTTTGTGGGCAATTCAGTCAGCATCATGGGAGAAGACAGAGGCTAAATTTGAGATGTGTGCTATAAATTTCAGGGCAAAAGACCTGATATGCATTATAATAATCATTAGTGGTGCTGACTAAAGTGGAATTCTACTTGACAATTTTCTATTTATAGAACTGGGTTAAGGCCTAGTCCCTGCCCTTTACTGGGTAAAGACAGACGTGACTTGTCAATCAGCAGTCAGACTGAATGAGAAAAGCTTCATACTTCACCTTGAACACATAAATAATAAATATAAATGGCTCGGCTGTGGGGAACAGCTACTGACTCAATTAACTGTGCTTAAAATCCCAATACACTTTCTAAATTAAACTGCTTGCTTAAGGTTAAAAAACATACATAACTAGTTTTTGCTGTTTACATAAATTTGCATTTCATTAGTTTACATGATTTCCACAAATATGTTTATAATTGACCAAGTTCTACATTTTCAGAGCAGAGAGCAAAGCTCAAGTATTGCTAATCCAGCAGTTATCTTGGCAAAAGCCTCCTGCCAGAAGTGTCGCCCCCAGGAAACAGAATGGGTCAAGAACAGTGGTCAAGGACTGCTCCAGTAGTCACTATAAGCTCTACCCTGCCTCACAGGGTTGCATAGTAGGAGGGAACTGTTGTTGTTGTTATGTGCCATGGATGTGGAGTCAGACCTGACTCATAGCGACCCCTCCTTGGGTTTCCTAGGCAGTATCACTACAGAGGTAGATTGCCCAACCTTTCTTTTGAGGAGTGGCTGGTAGGTTTGAGCTGCCAGCCTTCTGGTTAGAAGTCAAGTGCCTTAGGCACTATGCTACCAGAGCTCCCAGCTGCAGGAGGGAACTTGCAGCATGATAATAAGACACAACTTAGATAAGAAGTGGTCTGGGAATGGTGTTGGAATCGAGTACATGCCCAGAAGTTTAGATAATTAGAATTTTGAAGACATATTTTAATTCAGCTATATAACATATTACAGGAAAGCTCAGAAATCCTAAGTGTGATGAATTCTTCCAAATTGTACACACTTGTCTAATCACATCCAAGACCAAGAAGAACCCCTATTCTAGTCCTGACCCCCTTCAGCAAAGGTAACCATTTTTCTGACCTCTATCATCTTATTAGTTTGGAAATTTTCTATAAATTGACAATATTTTTGTGTTATGGTATCTGGTTTCTTTAGTATAACATTATGTTTGCTAAGATTTATCTGTGTTGCTGTGCACAGCAGTAGTTTCTTCTTTCTCACTGAGGTACCGATTTCCATAGTATTACTACCTCACAAGTTATGCATCTATTCTTCTGTTGATGGACATTTGGGTGTTCAGTTTTTGTTATTACAATATTGCTTCTTTGAGCATTTATACGTAGAAGTGGGAGTTGCTGCATCACTTCAATTCTCAACAAACTGATCCCCTTGCCTTTCTCTCCTGCCTCTCTCCTTGTACATCTATTTTGCACAATGTTGTTTAAGAAAGTATTTCTAAAAATCTGAGCCCACTTTCCTGCTTAACAGACTCCAATGGCTCTCCACTGCCTTCAAGATAAAATCTTTCAAGGTAAAATCTAAACTCCTCACATGCCTCTGATGTGCTACTCCTTGACCATCCTGCAATCCTGCCAGTTATGCCAAGACTCTCCTTGCTCTTAGAGTACACCACTCTCTCAAGCTGCATATACGACTCTCTCCTTGGGAAAACATCTCTGATTCTTCCCTTGCCAATTCTTACACATCCTTCTCACTTAATTTAGCACCCTCTACTAGAAAGCTTTCTCCAATCTGTTGGCCCTTCTACTGATCTGGAGGTGGCCACTCTCCCCTGTGCTTCCAAAGTCCTAAGTGTATCTGTTTCATCACCAGGGATTCTCAGTAGGCTTTTGTGGCTATTCCTCTGATTCCTCTTATCAGCCTGTGAACCCCTGAGCACGGTGGCTGGCATGTACTGGGTGTACCATATGTGTCTGTTGAATACACAAACAGGTACTATCTACATAGGACAGAAATTGGCAGAGTTTACCTTTACCTGAAGCATTAAAAAAGGCCAGTACTAACAAGAATGTGTCAGTGTGAACCTAGAGGTGACAAAATTGGCATTCAGGTATTTTAAACCCAGTAAACATTATTATTATTATAAATCATACTACTGCGAATATTAATTGTACTGTAAAATACACATATATAAAAAAAAAACCAAACCAAACTCACTGCCGTCGAGTCAGTGCCGACTCATAGAGACCCTTCCTTGGGTTTCCGAGGTGTTATCTCTATGGAAGTAGATTGCCCGATCTTCCTTCTGAGGAGCGGCTGGGGGTTTGAATCGCCAGCCTTCTGGTTAGCAGTAAAATGCCTTAGGCACTATGCCACCAGAGCTCCCTAAATATATGTACAACAGAATGAACACACTGCCTAGTCCTGTACTATCCCCACAATCCTTACTACTCTTGAATTCAGTGTTGCAGCCACTGTGTCAATTCATCTCACTAGGAGTCCTTCCCTTTTTTGCTGACCATCTACTTTATCAAGCATGATATCCTTCTCTATGGACTGGTCCCATCTAACAACATGACCAAAATAGGTGAGATAAAGTCCAGCCATTATCACTTTTAAGTCGTATTCCTTATATATACACACATATACATACACACACACACACATATATCCACACATATACATACATACACATATATACAATACATATATATACATACACACACACAAATATATATCAAAGTAATACTTAACTAAGAAATACTTTTGTTGTGATATACAATTTATGGTTGCCATATCACCTTAAATAAAACACTGAAATGAAATAATTTTATGGTATTCATTTTAAAATGCTCAATGAATGGAAATGTTTGGATAATTCATACCAGAGAAAGATAGTAAAATAATTACAAAAATAATGACTAATTAGTTCAGCAGTGAAAAAAAAAAAGTACAGTATAAAATTCTGACAGAGTTGTTTCTTAACACCTCAGCACTTAAACAAAGTTATTCACTCATTAAAAACAAATTAATCTTTGTTAAAACCAGACCAACCTTACAAGAGATACTAAAGGGAGTCCTATGAACAGAGAACTAATAATAGCAAATAACGACTGACCATTAATACACAAGATAACATAACCCAGAAACCAACATAGCTATGGGTGTATCCAAAGTAAAATAAGCTTACAAGATTGTAAACAGGGAATCACAGACATCAATTGTCAAATGAGGACAACCATAAAGCAAAGAGAGAGAAAATACTGTGTAGTCACAGAACTTCAAAATGGTGAGGAAGTTAAGAGAGTTGCAAGATAGAATGGACTGTTCTAAACTTGGGGAGAAAATTATAAATCACAAGGTAACCTCAAAGAAAACTGATAAACCTTCACATCAAAATAAAAAAGAGGACAAGCACAAATATTCAGCAAATAGTAGAACAACAGCAACAAAGGAAATGATAACACCATTCATAAACATAATGAGCTCAGTAAAGAAAATTGTAAGGAACAAAGAAACCAGGGACACCATGAAAAAACACATAACAAAATGACAGCAACCAATTCATACTTGTAGATAATTACACTGAATGTTAATGGATTAAATGCACCACTCAAGAGATGGAGAGCTGCATATTGGATAAGAAAATAAAACCCATCAATATGCTGCCTACAAGAGACACACCTTAGAGACAAAGACAAAAATAGACTAAAATCAAATGTTGGAAAAGACATATCAAGCAAATGGCAACCAAAAAAGATCAGGAATGGAAATATTAATTTCTGATCAAACTGACTTTGAGACAAAAATCATCATATGAGACAAGGAAGGACATTAAATAATGATTAAAGGATTGATTGAACAAGAAGATATAACCATAATAAATATCTATGGGCCCAAAGAAAGAGCCCTGAAATACATAAATCAGACTTTAGAGGAGCTGAAAAGGCAAATACATGACTCCACAGTCATAGTGGGAGACTTTAATACACCACTTTCAATGAAAGACAGAACTGGAAAGAAACTCAATAAAGATGCAGAAGCGCTAAACAACACAATCCACCAACTTGACCTTATAGACATCTACAGAGCACTTCACCCAACAACAGCACAATATACGTTCTCTTCCAGTGCACATGGAACATTTTCCATGATAGACCATATGTTAGGCCATAGAGCAAGCCTCCATAAATTTAAAAACATTGAAATATTGCAAAGCATTGTCTCAGATCACAGTGCTATCAAATTAGAAATCAACAATAGGAAGATCAATGGAAAAAGAGCAAACACATGGAAACTGAACAACACCCTTCAAAGAAAGACTGGGTAACAGAAGAAATAAAAAATGAAATTCAAAAATTCCTTGAATCAAATGAGAATGAAAACACAACATACCAAAATCTTTGGGACACAGCAAAAGCAGTGATCAGAAGCCAATTTATAGCAATAAATGTAGACCTCAAAAAAGAAGAGCCAAAATCAACACTTTAAACCAACATCTCTAACAATTAGAAAAAGAACAGCAAGAAAAGCCCACAGTCACCAGAAGAAAGGAAATAATAAAGATTTGAGCAGAAATCAATGAAACAAAATAGAAGGGCAAAAGAAAAAATCATCAAGACTAGAAGTTGGCTTTTTGAAAAGATTAGTAAAATTGACAAACCACTTGCAAATTTAACAACAGAAAGAGGGAGAGAATACAAATAACACAAATAAGAAACAAAATGGGTGACATCCCAACAGAACCAAATGAAATAAAAAGGATAGTATCAGGATACTATGAAGAACTGTACTCCAACAAATCTGAAAATCTGGAAGAAATGGACAGATTTCTAGAAACACATGACTTAGCTAAACTAACACAGACTGATGTGGAAAAGCTGAACAGATCTGTAACAAAAGAAGAAATTGAACAGGTCATAAAAAAATTACCAACAAAAAAATGTCCTGGCCCAGACAATTTCACCGGAGAATTCTACCACACATGCAGTAAAGAACTGACATCGTTCCTACTCAAACTATTCCAAAACATAGAAAAGGATGGAATCCTAACTCATTTTATGAAGCAAGCATAACCTTGATACTAAAACCAGGCCAAGATATCACTCCAAAAGAAAACTACAGACCAATATCCCCCATGAATATAGATGCAAAAATCTTCAACAAAATCCTAGCCAATAGACTCCAACAACATATCAAGAAAGTAATTCATTATGACCAAGTGTGATTCATATCAGGTATGCAAGGATGGTTCAACATTAGAAAAACAATCAACGACATCCACCACATAAGTAAAACAAAGGAAAAGAACTATCTGATCATATCAGTCGATGCAGAAAAGGCATTTGATAAAATTCAACACCCATTCTTGATCAAAATGCTCAGCAAAATAGGAATAGAAGGAACATTCCTCAACATAATAAAGGGCATTTATACAAAATCAACAGCCAATATTATTCTCAATGGAGAGAAAGGGAAATCAAAGGCATCCAAACTATGACTATTTGCTGATGATATGGTCCTATACCTAGAAAACCCAAGAGACTCAGGAAAAAATCTACTGCAACTAACTGAGAGATTTAGCATTGTGGCAGGATACAAGATCAAAGTCCAAAAATCAGTTGGATTCCTCTACACCAGCAAAGAGATCGCTGAAAAAGAAGTAAGGACATCAGTAGCATTTACAATAGCTACCAAAAAAATAAAATACTTGGGAATAAATCTTACCAGGAATACAAAAGACCTGTACAAAGAAAACTATAAAAGACTACTTTGAGAAACCATAAGAGATCTACATAAATGGAAGAACGTATCATGCTTGTGGATAGAAGATTGAACATTGTGAAAATGTAAATTCTACCCAAAGCAAACTACATATTCAATGCAATTCCAATCCAGATGCCATCAACATTCTTTAAGGATATGGAAAAACCAATCACTAACTTTATATGGAAAGGAAAGAGACCTCTGATAAGCAAAGCACTATTGAAGAAGAAGAAAGTAGGAGGTCTCACACTGCTGGATCTCAAAACCTACTATACAGCCACAGTAGTCAAAACTGCCTGGTATTGGTATAATGACAGACACATAGACCAATGAAATAGAATTTAGAACCCAGAAATATATCCATAGACTAAGACCAGCTGGTCTTTGACAAAGGCCCGAAATCCATTAAATGGGGAAGAGATTGTGTAACAAATGGTGCAGGCAAAACTAGATATCCATTTGCGAAAAATGAAATAAGATCTGTCTCACACCATACACAAAACTAACTCCAGACAGATCAAAGATTGAAATGTGAAACCTAAAACTATAAAGTTCCTCAAGGAAAAACTAGGGGCAAATTTAGGGGCCCTAATATATGGCATAAATAGACTATCAAGCATAACCTAAAATGCACAAGCAGCAGAAGATAAACTAGATGAATGGGACCTTCTCAAAATTAAATTTTTATGTGCTTCCAAAGACTTCTCCAAAAGAGTCAAAAGAGAACCTACAGACGGGGAAAAAATATTCTTCAATGACA
>NW_006921841.1:1439439-1486779 GCF_000298275.1 Orycteropus afer afer | reverse complement strand
TGAGAGATGCAAATTAAAACACAATGAGGTACTACCATCTTGCCCCAGCAGTAGTAGCAGAGTTCAACAAGACAGAAAATAACAAATGCTGGCGAGGATGCAGAGAGATTGGGACTCTCATACACTGCTGGTGGGACTGTAAAATGGTACAACCACTGTGGAAAGCAGTATGGAGATTCCTTCAAAAGTTGGAATTAGAAATACCATGTGACCCAGCCATTCCATTAGTAGGTATATATTCTAAAGAAGTGAGAGCCAGGACAAGAACAGACATATGCACAATCATGTTCATTGCAGCACTATTTACAATAGCCAAAAGATGGAAACAGCTTAGGCATCCATCAACTGAAGAATGGATAACCAAACTATGGTACATAGACAGAAAGGAATACTATGCAACCCTAAAGAATAACTTAGAATCTGCAAAATGACGCATAACATGGATGAACTTGAAGGACATTATGCTAAGTAAAATAAGTCAATCACAGAAAGACAAATATTGTATTTGCCTGTTATTGTAAAAAGTCAAGGAAAGGTTTATATATAGAAGGAAATTTTCCTTGTTGGTTACCAGATGGGAAGGTAGGGTAGGGAACACTGTTATATAGGTAGAGACAAGTATTGATTTGGGTGAAGAGAAGGGCAATGTGCCAAATGTGAGTGATCAACACAGTGGCACTGAGGAAGAGGAAGACATAAGAGGTACGTGGGAGGTACAGACAACAAAGATGAACTCTTGCACATACAGTACTGCATTGTCAGCGAAGACAAACATAGATATACAGGTGGATAGATGGGTGGACAGGCTGAACTATTAGGTATGTCTATGCAGGGAGGAGTGTGCCCATGACCATGTATAAGGTTGGCAGACAATGTTTCTATAAGTGTATTGCTATGTTCTCTAAGAATTCCCAGGTGTATAGTAGAGTTGACAAGGGGAAAGGTTGTAGTCACTTCTTGGCCATAGCCAGCTACCCAGAGGGAGTGAGTACTTGGACCTGTGGGCTCTGGACCACAGTCACAGGGGACATCAAGCCCAATTGGCGTAATATACTACACAAAACATTGCTCTGCATCCTATTTTGGTGAGTAGCAAGAGGGATCTTAAAAGCTTGCAAGTGGCCATCGAAATGCAATGATGGGTCTCTTCTTGCCCAGAGCAAAGAAGAATGAAGAAAACCAAAGATTCATGGAAATAATTAGTCCAAGCGACTGGTATACTATGCGATCCTCAGCCTATACAACTATGATACCAGAAGAACTAGATGGTGCCCGGCTATCACTCTCAACCACTCAGAGGGGGATCTATGTAAGAGATCCTAGATAGAGTGGGAGAACAATGTGGAACAAAACCAAAAATCATTTTGGGAAAAAAATAAAAGGGACCAAGTTTGCTGGTCTGATAGAGCCTGATGGAACCACTGAGACTACGGCCCTAGCTGCCCTTCAGATCTGGAATTGAACTCATACCAGTGGCTTCCAGCCAAACAAAAGATAGGCATTTGAGGAGAACATTTACACTAGGTAGACACACTTCTTGGAGAGATCACTCATGGGAGAATAGAAGGACTATGTATGCACAAGGACATAGCTCGGGGGCAGGAGAGCATTGAGGGAAGGACATAGGGAAGAGGTAACTATGGGGAGGAAGTGGGAGGGGACCTGTTGCATTGCGGTAAATTGTCGTCAATGTCATGAGACAAAATGTATGTGAACTACTGTATGGAAAGTGAATTTGCTCTGTAAACTTTCACCTAAATCACAATTTAAAAAAATAATAAAAAAACTTATCACCTAAAACCAAAAAGATTACGGAATTAAAAACAGAAACAGTGCTAGGGGCCCCAATGATATGGAATAAGTAGAATACCAAATATAGCTAAAAACATATAAACAGCAGACATAAAACTGGGTAACTGAGATCTCTTAACTTATATTCTTAACTTATATTCATCAAAGACTTGCCAAGAGAGTGAAAAAGAAAACCTACAGATTAGGAAAAATATTATTAGCTATGACCTATCCGACTAACAAACAAACAAAAAAACCAACGAAACTCACTGCCATTGAGTTGGATCTGACTCAGTTGGATCCGATCTGCCTTGGGCTTCCGAGGCAGTATCACTACAGATGTAGATTGCCCTATCTTCCTTCCGAGGAGTAGCTGGTGGGTTTGAACTACCAGCCTTCTAGTTAGCAGTCAAACGTCTTAGGCACTATGCCACCAGAGCTCCTGACTAAGGTCTACTCTTTAAAATTCATAAAAAACTTCAATGTCTCCCCAACAAAAAGACAAACAATCCAATTAAAAATCAGCAAAGGAGATGAACAGACACTTCCTCAGAGAGGACATCAAGTGGCTAACAAACACATGAAAAGGCGCTCACAATCATCAGCCATTAGAGAGACACAGGACAAAACTACAAAGAGATAACATCTCACCTCAGCAATAATGGCTGATCAAAAAACAGAAAACAACAAATGCTAGTGAGGCTGTGGGGGAGAATGGAACTCTTATACACCACTGTTGGGACTACAAAATGGTACAACCACTATGTAAAATGGCATGATGTTTCCTTAAAAAGCTAGAAATAGAAAAGTATGATCTAGCAATTCCCCTCTTGTGCACATATGTTAGAGAAATAAACGGTGTGACACGAATAGACTTATGTACACTCATGTTTATCACAGCATTATTTACAATAGCAAAAAGATGGAAGCAACTGAAGTGTCCATCAGTGGATGAATGGATAAACAAACTGTGGTACACACATATAACAGAATGCAAGATAATGATAAAGAATAACGATGAATCCACAAAACATCTTACAACATGGATGAATCAGAAGGACATTATTCTGAGTGAAATAAGCCACACATCAAAGGGCAAACACGATTATAAAAAGTCAAAAATAGGGTTGTACACTGAAAGAAACATTCTTGATGGTTACTGGAGGAAATGGAGAGAGAGGGAGAGTCACTAGCCAGACAATAGACAAGAGTTAGTTCTGGTGAAGGGAAAGACAAAACACATAGAAGTCAGCACAACATGACCAGAGGAAGACACTGAGAAGTACACAATAATGAGCTCTGGTAGCATAGTGGCTAAGGCACTTGACTGCTCACCAGAAGGCTGGCGGTTCAAACCCATCAGTCACTCCTCGGAAGGAAGGTTGAGCAATCCTACTTCCGTAGTGATACTGCCTCGGAAACCCAAGGAGGGGTCGCTATGAGTCGGGGCCGACTCGATGGCAAACAACAACAACAACAACAACATATATAATTACTGCAACTGTAGTAATAACTAACAGCACTTTGTGAGTAAACACATATGCTAAATGGGTGAGGGTGGTCATATAGGAGTATACCTGCATTCATATATATGTATGATGATGGATATTTCCATATACATATTTGTAAATGTATACTCATATAGAATAGAGCATATAGGTGGCACGGTTATAGAAACTACTTAGACATCAGGACTGAATGAACCACTGGACTTGAAAGCCAAAGACCACAGTCTTGGGGGACATCTAGGTCAACTGGCAAAATACAGTTTATAACTATAATGTACTAAACCCTAGACTGGGTGAGTAGCATTTGGGGTCTTAAATGCTTGTCAGTGACCATCTCCAAAGCAACTATTTGTCTCTTCCTGCCTGGAGCACGGAACAAAGAAAAATGAAGACTCAAGGAAGCCATTAGTCCAAAGGACTAATGGCCAACATGAATCACAGTCTCCTCCAACCTGAGACCAGAAGACCTAGATGGTACCCGGCTACCATTACTGACCAGTCTGACCAAGCCCACAACAGAAGTTCTGGTTACAATGGATAAAAAAATGTAGAGCTACCATTCTAATTTGATGGGAATAAGAAATAAATTTTAAAAAAAGGCCAGACTTATTGGTCTGAAAGAGACTAGAGGAACCCTGAAACTACTGCCCTGAGACAATTTTCTAACTTGAAATTGAAGATACTCCTGGAGACCACTGTTGAGCCAAATAACATATGAGACTACGAAACAAGTAACACCCATGAAGCATGTGCTCCTTAGAGCAATCAACTATATGAGACCAAAAGGGCAGCATTTGCCCAAAACCAAAGATGAGAAGACAAGAAGGGACAGGGAAACTGGATGAATGAAAACATGAGAACCCAAGGAGGAAATAAGAAAAGTACTGACACATTGCAGGGATTTCGATCAGTGTCATGGAAAAATATGTTTATGATCTATTGATTGGAAAACTAATTTTGCTAAGTAAACTTTCACTTCAAGCACAATAAAATGTTTTAAAAAAATTAATCAAAATAGTCCACTGCAGTGTAGTAAATTACTTAGTATGGCTTTTCTACCCATAAGTCATTGTAAACTCAGTGGTGGAATGAGCAACTGAGGAGCTGATTGTAAATGTTATCCAAGTGGAGTATTTCTGTTGGGCGTGGCACAATATAATGTTCTGGGAGGTGCCCACTCTCTCTCAGGTGCTTAGAGTTCTGATGCTATGATTGGCTAGTTTGACCACCCTGCCGGGCTCAAAAGGAGGCCTCCTAGAGGCAGAACTCTCTCTCTGACTGCTGGTTGAGGAAGACGTGCTGCCGAAAGAGACACGCGCCCCTGAAAGAGACAGGCGTTGCTGGGAAAGAGACGCAAGAGACACGCATTGCTGAGTGAGACACCGAGGGACCAGTGCTGCTGGGAAAGAGACTGTGAGAGACTGCTGGCCGAGGGACGGTGGGCTGGGAGAGAGACTGAGCATTTTTCTTGAACTTGAGTTGTAGCCTGGTGCTTCCCTAATGAACCCCATAATCTGTGAGTTCTGTGTGGCCACTGCAGTGAATTATCGAACCCAGGAGAGAGGTGGTGGGTGCCTTGGGAGGAACGGTTGGTGAAAGGGCTGGAGGGAGGCAGCATGTCTGGCCTTGCAGTAATAGGCCTTGGGTTACTGCTGGTAATCCTGCCTTCCCCTTGTAGGGTTAGAGGAGGTCAGAACATGTGGCCTCCTTGTCGTTTTTGCATCCACATTCCACCTGTCAAGAATGATACATGCAACACTCTACAAAGTTTAAAATAAAAACAAAACAAAAATCCAAACTCATTGCTGTCAAGTCGGATCTGACTCATAGCAGCCCTTCCTTGAGTTTCTGAGGCAGGATCACTACAGAAGTAGATTGCCCAATCTTCCTTCTGAGGAGTGGGGGGTGGGTTTGAACCACCAGCCTTCTGGTTAGCAGTCAAGTGCCTTAGGCACTATGCTACCAGAGCTCCCAATGCTCTATAAAGTTAGGGGGCTTTATTTAAATAATATAATGAAATCTAAACAAAAGAATGGATAAATGGCACAGACTTCTCAAGCAATTTTCAGATTCTGGTTTATAAATTACCTACCTGAATAACTTGTCTAAGATTATAAAAACAAACAGATCCACAGACATACCTGTCGTCAATATTCTCTCCAATTTCATAGGTTAGGAATATAGACAGAGAATATAATACAGTAGATGCTCTTTTCCCAACCGTTCCTTCAACTATGTTGTTTCTTAGTTGGCAAATGCTTAAATTGCTTTGGATGGTGAATGATAATCCTTTTATTGATTCATAACTATATTATTTCAAAAAAGAACTACATTACATAAATATATACCATTTTATCTTTAAAAACAGACTTTAAAAATTCCAAAAAAATTCTAATAACTAGCAATTCATTCTTTCAGTGTGAATCTGTCACAAGTAAAAAGTTACTAATTCAATTTTGGATATTTTGATTTGTAAGAGCAATACATGCTTCTATTAAGATACCCAACAAAATCAGAAATTTGCATCTAGAACTAAGAAGACAGATCCCAGTCATCCAAGTGTTACACAAGTGTAAAAAGGTATAAAACTTATTCAAGTATACTCTAAGTACTCTCTTCAATAGCATCTCTTTAGAATTCTTACACAAATTCATCTTGCACTATCCTACACTTCCATTTCAAGACTGTTCTACACTTGTAATTTCATATTATAACTCTGTGTGTGTGTGTGTGTGTGTGTGTATACAAAAGAGCCATGGTGGCACAAGGTTAAGCACTTGGCTGCTAACTGAAAGGGTGGTGGTTGGAATCCACCAGCATCTCTGTGGGAGAAAAGATCTGGTGATTTATTTGCTTCTAAAAGAATACAGCCTAGGAAACCCTATGAGGAAGTTCTACTCTGTCTATAGGGTCATTATGAGTTGCAATCGACTGGACAGCAATGTGTGTGTGTATATGAATTTATGTACGTGTATATAGCTTGTGTGTATAACACACACATTCTGCTTCTTTAATTATACTTAAACTAGAACATAGGGTGTTTTCCTCCTCCTTCATATTGCCTTGTCCTAGGAACACAGTGCACACTCATTAAATAAATTTAATTACCCAGTACATAACTGTTCAAGTTATACAGCCACCCACTGTTAAAGTCAGGAGATCTATACATTTCTGATTACAAACTTCCACCAATCTATATAATATTATTAATCCAACTATGCTCCCAAGGCACTGTGGTTAAAGCACTGGGCTGCTAACCAAAAGGTCAGTGGTTTGAACCTATCGGCCACTTCGCAGAAGAAGGATGAGACAGTCTGCTTTCATAAAGATTTACAGCCTTGGAAACCCTTTGGGGAAGTTCTGCTCTGTTCCATAGGGTAGCTATGAGTGGGAATCTCTACAGACAGTTTAACTATGCTGCCAAAGCAGCAAAATAGCATAGATTTCTAAGGAACAAACTAAAGATCAGCAACTCTAAAAGCTGTATACTACGTGAGAACCAAAGTAAAGTAATCCTCAACAACTCACTGCTTGTGTATCAATGTGAGTTAAAAACATATTCAGGGGAAAAGACAGACTAAATAATTAGTAAAATTCAGACTATGAAAAAAATCATGAAGAACAAAATTATGCAAGTGATGGTTTGACAAACTGAATTCAAACATTCATGTTAATTCTCTATAAATATATTCAGGGTGTGAGGTGTTAGGAAAGGTTTTAGCATTGTAGCAATGTAGGACAAATGTTTTCATGGTTAAGAGGGACGTATCTTTAGCGATAAAATTAAGCATGAGTGGAAAGCATAAACTAGAAACTGCTCCCCAGACCATGTGGCACAATTCCTTCAGAAAAAAATGTTTCTTACTTTTTTCTGTCCCTTGCAGACTTCATATCAACATACTTTTTTCCTCCTCCAAGTAAGATGTCACTTCATCTGTACTCCCCTCCATAACCTCCTACCCCATGTCCCTTCCATCATACCAACATTAACCCTTTTTGGAAACCTTTCCACTGCTCAAAAAGTCATTGCTTATAGAGTACTGACTTTTGGTTTATGGTGATGGAGAAATCACACTGATTAAGGGTAGGGTTTGAAAACCAATTAGTGCAATGTTCTGCTATGTATACTCTCAATAAGCACAACAAAATGAAGCAAGTTATCTAAAAAAATTATCTAGTAAAGGCAGAATGACTAAGAGAATGAAATTGCTTTTTTTTTTTTGGTTCAAAGCCAAAGAACCAATTATGTGTGTTTAGCTATTGAACCAAAAATCTTCTGTAAAGGAGACAATTTCCTAATTTCTGTTTTGAAAAAATAACAAATATTAACATATTTAAAATTATTACTCAAGAACTATAAAAGAAAAACAATGATAGTATAACAAAACAAAAACAAAACAGTCACTGTTTAAAGTAATCTAATACTCAAATCAATTTGCTAAGAGAATAATCAAAGTCAAGAAAAGGAAATAGTGTGCTTTAACGCTAAATATGTGATGTGATTCATATGCCCTTGGCTAAATAATCAAAGTGATGCCAGAGTCAAAAATTTAATACATGTGCTTACTTAGAATAGTCACAAATCACAAGCATTCCTTGTCTTTCTAATGTTATTTGTAAAATCTAGGTAAATCAACAATTTCTCTAAATCAAATCATTATGTATATGTGTGTGTGTATATAATTTTTATTTAAGTAAAGCCCTCAAGAACCAAATAACAAGCAAAGCAAATTATCCCTTTAATTCCTAGGCAACAGGGTAACTCCTTCAAAAATAACAGGACTAGAACACTGATATCAAAATTCTTACTGAGAAACATCAATGGAAGATCACGTAGGTATAATCAATTACCAGTGTTGTTAACACCCAAGAAAGTTTTACACCATATGTAATAGGTTACAATGAGAATAATTACACCCCTATGAGACACAATCTTCTACTTTTCACCTAAAAATGCAAATTAAGTGTTAAATAATCAATAAAGTTAGGCAAAGTAGTTATCACTATCATTTTGTGATGAAAAGACAGCAAAACAACATTAACAACAAAACAAATGAGGTTTACTGATCTGCTCAAGATTTAAGGTCAAAGAACTGAACACAGAATTCAGGTCTCTAATCCTCAATCTCCTAACACCCAGCTGTGCAACAGGAGTCCATCATTGCTTTTCAGGACCCTATCCACTGGAGGTCTCCTGTCATGTCCCTAGATACATCACAAGGGAACTAAAAGTAACAGGAGAACAAAGAGACTACTGTCACCTGCCTAAGAAAAACTGAGGAATGGACATCGTCCCATCTACTTAGCAAAGCTAATTCTTCTGGGGGTGCTGCCAGCTTGATCACATCAGCTCTATCTTCTACCTACGCAGGGAAATGCAGTCACCTTGAGAATTCACCATCCTCCCTGGAGAGAACAATCATGGGAGAAAGAAGGGCTGTTTATCCACAGGGAGACAGCTCAGGAGGCAGGAGTGCATGGATGGATACAGGGAAGAGATAACTATTGGGAGGAAGTGGGAAGGGAGCTGTTATATTGGGGTAAATCATAGTCAATGTCATGAGACAAAGTGTGTGAACTGCTGTATGAAAAGTGAATTTGCTCTGTAAACTTTCACCCAAATCACAACTAAACAAAAAGAATTCACTGTCTAAGCCTAATCCTAAGCAGTGTACTAAATTTCATGGGAGCAGGATCCTCACTAAAACTAAAAGTTGGTCCATGTTCCCTATCCAATCACAACAAATGTGCATGATACTTCCAATGCTGTAATTCTAGTACCTTACATTGTGAGTGTCATTAAAATAGATAAAACAAAAGAAAATGTTTCAAAAAGCTCAAAAACAGGCTTTAAGAATATAAACATTCTAAAAAAGAAGGAAAAAGACCTATAATCATTTAGGAAGAATAAAAGCCTGTGACTGTTCCACAAGGCTGGGTAGGAAAAGACTGGCACAGACCTGAGTGATAGGAAGGACTTGTCTTTGAAAACAAAGGACTAATTTATCAAGGCAATAAAATTCATTGTGAAGACACTAATGTCAAATAAAATAAAACCAGCAAGAGACAAAGCGATGTCCTAGTTTTGTGCACTGTGGACTGAAGCTGCACTGAGCACTAATTATATCTAGGTGGAAGCTAAGCAAACGAAGTATGTTCCCTTTCAAATGTCTTTTTTTTTTAAAAAAATATTTTAAAGAACAAAATGTTTCAAATTATTTTTCCAAATTAAAGTTGGAAATTAAGAGTAGGCTGTACAAGTAATTATTATTTTTTTAATTTGCCCTGAGTAACTATGAAGAAGGTATACGTTAAGATACATGTAAAAGTCAAATATTTAGTTCACTGGTTCTGGGTTTTCCAACATGCTTCAGAAAACTAGGGGTCTAAATGCAAGGTATAAAACATGTAAGTAACTTTGCAGGATCTGGGGTGTTCAGGATTAACTGAGAATGTAAAATACTTTCAGAAAACTGTTAAAACATTTCTTTTTGCTCATTTATTTTTGTGACCTTCACTAAAATTTTTATTTCTAGCCAGTACTATTTCCAAAGGGACTGAGAAAATTCACCTTTTGAGACTCTGCTCTTGAAACAAAGTCTCATTCTAAGAATAAAGGTACACACCAGCAGGGAAAGCACCATGAACAGGACTGGCTATTTTATTACAGTAGCATCAGTTCACCCAAAACACATACACCATGTGCAACCTATGTGCCAAATCCAGAAGGTTACAATCACATGTGATATGATAACTATAACTGTGAAGGTACACAAAGGCAGAGAGACGATGAAGAGTAGGTGAGACTACAAGTCTACATGACACAGGCACTCGGCTCAGTCCAAGAATCAAGCTGGGCTTGGCTTAACACACATTAGATTTTCTTTCTTTCAAGCTTTAAATTGTTTCACACCCAGGTTGTCCGAGTCATTATTTTCCTGTAGCCTCAGACTCTTGAGAAACAAGCATGTTGTGGTGAACTTTAGGGGCAGCACTTGGTTTCAGCTCATAACCGCTCCTCTGAAGCTCTTTTCCCTGAATTCATTACGGTATCTTTTCAATATGACACATATTCCACACGCACCCCCCCCCCACACACACAGTGGCCACATGAAATCTTCAAGCAGTCATGAAAGTCCACCAGTCAGATAAAGGCTGTCCATGCTATGAACTCTTTTTGCTTTTGAAAATAATTTTCTGAATTCATTCTTTGTGCTAAGTTTGTTGTTTCAATCTAATCTGATTGTCAGTTAAAAACAAACAAAACGGAGACAATTAACTATCAATTAAATGCACTTTGATAATAAAATCTTCAAAAATGAGAGAAAGATTTTTGACAACAGATACAATAAAACGGGATGCTGGTAGTAAAAAATAAATAAATAAATAAATACAACCACTATCCTATTTCTAAAGACATACAAACATATGCACAAAATAAGAAAACTATACAAGATAACTTAAATGAAACTTTAAATTTATTTTGAAAGGGTTTACTTTTCTAAGAGTAATGGCATAGCAAGGGAGTGAGGAACGGCACTGATCTGCCCAGGATGTTTACCATTTCTAGCAGGTAGTAGTAATAAAAGGAAGGCTGATTGTAGGATATGAAGTCCGTTTTATTACTGTGTTATAATTCTCTGCAGACAATGCACTCCAAATTGCACCAAGGCAAATCTCTCCTATTGCTCTGCCCTTGGTGTATCACCACTGAAGAGTTAGCCAAATTCCATCTTTATGGGTTTTATATATTCCTGTGCAGATTTTATGCAATTAAAAAAATAAAAATCATTTTAAAATTATTAACCAACCAATATAGTGAAAAAAAAATCAATCTGTCACTTAGAGAAAGTTACTGCATATCCTTATTAACAATTATGAGTATATTTTGTTCAGCAATCCAATTTTCTTACAACTAAAAATAAATTCAACTCTGTGTTTTATGGCAGTGTAATATTCCATTATGTGGCCATACCATAATTCATGAAACTCATTCCCTAATCTGAGCTACTTCTAAGTTTTTACTATTATAAACACTGCAACAATCATTTTATTCAACTTGCTCTTGGAGTAAATTTCTAGAAGCAGAATTGCTGAGTTAACTACAAATATTATAGGGCTTTTGATAGACTGTGTCAATTTATTCTCCAGAAAATAGGCTATACTTATTTACTCATTTCTTAATTTACTTCTTTAATCACATATTCAACAAATATATTTTGAGAGTCTCCAATGTGCCAGGTTCTATCCTAAGGTGGTTAGGCAGCAAACAAGATGGAAATGGTCCTTGAACTTAGGAAATGTACAGTCTGTCTGGGGAGCTGCAGGCAGTAAGTAATCAGAGAATCCATGACAAATTCTACGAAGTGCTATGAAGGAAATGAGCATCATACTGTGACAAAAGTAAAAGGGGGCAGGGGTAGCTATGCACATAGGACAGTTAGGGTAAACACTCTGAGAAGATGAGGGGTGGTTTGAGGCCTGAAGGATGAAAAGGGATCGACCTAGGCAAAAAAACAAAACAAAAACAAACAGAAAACATGATCAAAAGGCCACTGGTAACAGGAAAAGGCAGCCAGTGCAGCTGGAATCCAGAAAAGATGAAGCAAGGAGTAGAAGATAAAAGTGACAAGGCTGGCAGAAGCCACGTTAAATGGGACTGTGTTGAGGAAGAGCTTTAATATTATTCCATTGCCTTTATCCATCAAAAATAGGTGGCCCTTTTTTTTTTTTTTTTTTTTTTTGCATTCATCCCCAAACATTCTTTCTAAATCTTTGCCAGTCTGATGGGGAAAGTCTGGTAATTCTCTTTTCCTTCCTCCTTCACTCTCCTTCATCCTCTAAAGTACACTGAGTTCTTAAAACCTGTGGCCATTTGTCAACAAAAAGAGAAGGTTTCCCTCCCCAACTGTGTTCTAATTCTTTGCATATTGGTGAGGTTGACCATTCTTTCTTACGTTTATTACTCTTTTTTTTTTTTTTTTAAATGAAAGTGCAAAGTGAGAATCATTAACAGCAACATGATACTTTCACTATGACACATGATCATCACTGAAACTGTTAGGCTCAACATAGCCATTAGATTATTAACTTGTAAATTGTGAAGGAAAAAAAAAAAAAACCTGAGAAAGAAATCTGTAACTAAGAAGAAGTAGTTGTTTTGCATTTCAAAAATGCCTAAGTGATCCTCTGAAAGATACCATTCAATCATATGTCCTGAACACACACACACACAAATATAGTTAATGGAGCTGTTCTAATAGCCTATATATGAAAATAAATTTCTGAAAAACAAAAAAAAAAAGAGATATTAAATTCCTAATAGTAAACAGTTGTGGTTGTTATTTGCTGTTGAGTCGGATCTGACTCATAGTGACCCCTCCTTGGGTTTCCGAGGCAGTATCACCACAGAAGTAGATTGCACAACCTTCCTTCTGAGGAGTGGCTGGCAGGTTTGAACCTCCAGCTTTCTGGTTAGCAGTCAAGTGCCTTAGGCACTATGCTATATCAGAGTATAAATAGTAGTGAACTTAAATTTTTGCTAAATAATTTTCTACTCTTTGACAGGAATTTTTCACTTTAGGAAATAGTACCATTTTGCCAAAGTGATTACGTACATACTGAGTCATAGTTTTCTTTCTGATATTGCCTACAATTATAGAGAGATGATTCCATGAAGAATATTCAGACTGTTTCTACCACTACTGCTCTAAAATTCAATAAGTTAGTTGCTTCTAAGTCAGGTCAGAACTTGAGTATAGAAGCAAGAAGAAACAAACACCATGGAAACCACAGAGGCCATTTAAATGAAGGTATCAGACTTGACTCAAGTTAAATGGATTTATAACTGCATTCAATGAAGACAACAAATCAGTATAATTTTCTGCACATTCCATTCATCTTTTCCACATTAAATTAATTTAGAAGTTCCTGGGATTTCTCATCTTTGTTTCCTTCCTATTTCTCTTTACTTCCTGAAAAGAGAAGGTAATTTAACAAATTTTGAGGAAAACAATGGTAGGCTACATTGAACTCTGTATCTCATAACTAGTCTGCCTTAGTTTGCTGTGCTTTTGGGCTGTATTAATGATTAATTGAAATACAGATGCTGAAAGTAGTATCATCAGCCTCAGATTCTTTGTTTTAATTTATTATCCCATCTACTTTACCTTAGTAATTCTTTAGGAAGAGTTCTATGCATTTGAAAGGATATGGACCTGTAGTGGGTGAATTAATCTAGAGACTGGCCAGAGGTTCTTCATGTTTCCCAAGCTTACCACCAAACAGACAAGACTCAACTTTCATGAACACATTCACCAACAAGAATAATCACAGCTATGTTGAGGCTGGGGGAGTTGGGAGGGAAGAGATGTGGGATGAAACAATGTGTCAAAATCTCTAAATCCACAGAAGCAGATGAAACTGCCTTATGCCCTATCTAGAATTTTATCATTCTTACTACTTTCATAGTGCCTAAGGCGCTTGACTGCTAACCAGAAGGCTGGCGGTTCAAACCCACCGGCCACTCCTCGGAAGGAAGGTTGGGCATTCCTACTTCCGTAGTGATACTACCTTGGAAACCCAAGGAGGGGGCGCTATGAGTAGGGGCCGAGTCGATGGCAAATAACAACACAACAACACCAACTACTTTCAAAACTAAAATAACTTATTCAGTGTACATGATTAAAGAAATAATCTTCTTAGGGGGAAAAAAAAAAGTCTTTGCCATGTTCTATATCCTACTTTGGTGAGTAGTGACTGGGATCTTAAAAGCTTGTAGGCAGCCATCCGAGGTGTAACTTCTGGCCTTTCCCCATTCAGAGTAAAGAAAAGTGAAGAAAATCAAAGACACATGGAAACAATTAGTCCAAAGGACTAATAGTCCATGTAAACCCCAGCCTCCATAAGCCTGAAACCACAAGAACTAGATGGGGCCCTGCTATCACTGTCCACTGTTCTGCAAAGCATCACAATAGGAGGTCCTGGATAGAGTGAGCAAAAATTGTAGAACAAAACTCAAACCAAACTCATTTAGAAGACTAGTCTTACTGGTCTGACGGAGACTGGAAGAACCCCTGAGCCTACAGCTTTTAGGCACCCTTCAAGCCCAGAAATGAACTCATCCTTTGTCTTGGTTCTCTAATGCTGCTTAACAGAAATATCACAACTGGATGCCTTTAACAAATGGGATTTATTCTCTTACAGTTTAGGAGCCTAGAAGTCTAAATCCAGAGTGGCAGCTCTAGGAGCTGGGTGAAGGCCCCTCCACCTTGTGCTTCAGCTCTGCCTCTCTTCCAGGCCCAATTGAGCTAGAGGCATCTCCTAACTCAGGCAGCCACTGGCTGCTGAGGCTGACAAATCCAAGGTCGGCAGGTAAAACGGCATAGTCCCAAGATCAGCAGGCAATGTGGCAGGACACTGGTACAAGTCCAGGAACTGGAGATGAAGATTCGGCCTAATGCAGGATCCAAATGTGCCAAAAGCTTCTCCTTTTATACTGGAAGCAGGCCACACCCCAAAGACAACTACTTAGCAATGAGCATTAGTCTCTCTGAACTATATCTTATCTTTGAGATTACAAAGATTACTCTATTCTGGCATTCCCAGAAAACTTAAACAAATATTTTTCCATTTGTCTAACAGAAGGTTCATGACCTTCTTCTCTAGATTGCACCAAGGCACTGACCCCTATTCTATGGACATGACTTCCAAGCCAGTTTTACTCTTGCATAATTCCATTGTACGGGTTTGATAATAGTTCCTATCTTCACAGTTAGCTAAAAAGAATGCCACCTGAGTTGGAAATAGAAGACAGTCATATATTAATTACCTTTTCTTTTAAAAATGTTAAGTGTCCATTATAGGAAAAAAAATAATAAAATATTGGTAAGAGGAAAACACAACCATACCACCCAGAGAGTACAACCTTCTAGAATTATCTATGCAAACTGAGATACACACACATTATCACAGATACATATGTATTTAATCTATATGTCTCTTTAATCTGTGACTCCAAATAAGATCACATTAACCTTCAATATCCAAATTAAAATAGCTCAAGCCCTATATCCCACGTGTCCAAGCACACACTTAGCAATGACTTCCTCTCTATCACCCTCTAAAAGCAACCTACAGTTATTTTTAAGTGTTACCAAACAAGTCTGTCTCTGGAGTCACCAAAAAAACCTCATAGCCATCGAGTCGATTTGTCTCATAGCGACCCCTCCTTGGGTTTCTGAGGCGGTATCTCTATGAAAATAGATTGCCCAATCTGAGGAGGGAAGATTTCCACAGATACAGTGCCTCAGAAACCCAAGGCAGAAACCCAACGCTATGATCAGGTATGGGGTTTTCCTCTCCTGGTAGTAGAGAGCTCACATGCCTACATTCATTGCCCAAAAAGTCAACTGAAGGCCTCTCTACTGAATGTTTAGGCCAGGACTGGTCTCTCCAACATGCCCTATCACATCAATACCTGAGAGAACAAGATACAGAGATGAGGAAGAAGGCCTTCCCACTTATCTCTGCACTAAACTCAGTCATCTGAGCCCTTGAGTGGCTTTGCTTGAACCCATGTCTCATAATTCTGTCAGTTTCTGGTCTATATCCCTCAAACTATAAGGGTTCAAACTTCATCTAAAGAGCAGTTTCCATGATAAACCAAAAACTCACTGTTATTGGCCCCTAGCAATCCCTTGTGTTACAAAGTAAGAATGTTCCACAGGGTTTTCTTGACTGTAATCTACATGGAAGAAGATCACCAGGCTTTTTTTTCATGGTGCCACTGGGTGGGTTTAAACCACCAATGTGTAGTTTACTAATGGAGCACAAACCATTTGTACCATCCAGGGACTTTGTATCCATGATAATCTCTTTATTTTACTTTCTTCTCTCAGCCTAAATCCATCCCCCAAAACCCTGTTTGTTCCCTCATTCATTTACTCTTCACTCAATTTTGATTTAAGCCTTTCTTGCTTAAATCAACATAATGTCCACCACTGACCTTCCACATTCCTTGAGCTCTGGTGGCATAGTGCCTAAGGCACTTGACTGCTAACCAGAAGGCTGGCGGTTCAAACCCACCAGCCACTCCTCAGAAGAAGGTTGGGCAATCTACTTCCATAGTGATATTGTCTCGGAAACCCAAAAAGGGAGCACTATGAGTCGGGTCCGACTCCACAGCACATAACAACAAGAACACCACCACTGTCTACCTCACTCCAGCACCTTAACTCTCTCTCCCTCTGTGAGGTAGACATACCTCACTGGCCTGCTGTGGTGGTTACATTTGTGTGTCAACTTGGCTGGGCCTGGCTGAGTGGTTGGGCAATGAATGTAGTTATTCCCCATGGTGACATTAGTAATTAACTCCATGTTGTTGTTGTTGTTATGTGCCATCAAGTTGGACCCAACTCATAGCAACCCCTCCTTGGGTTTCCGAGGCAGTATCACTATAGAAGTAGATTGCCCAACCTTCTTTCCAAGGAGTGGCTGGTGGGTTTGAACCGCCAGCCTTCTGGTTAGCAGTCAAGTGCCTTAGGCACTATGCTACCAGAGCTCCTAATTAACTCCATGGAGCAGCTCAGTAGCTGCGTTGGGTATGTGGTTGGCTTCCTGTATATAAAAAGCAGCTTTGGGAGTGGTCTCCAGCTTATGGCACACTTGAACCTTGCATGTAGACCTGTTGTTGTTCAGCAGCGTGCCATGCTCTGCTGACCTTGGGACTTACAATGGACTTTAATTAATGGCCTGCCATGTGGTCTGGTAACATCGGTACTGTGCCATTTTATTTGTTGACCTTGGGCTTGTTAGCCTCAGCAGCCAGTGGCTACCTGAGTGAAGAGATGCCTCTAGCTACAGTGGGCTGGAAGCAAGAGGCAGAGCTGAAGCCCAAGGTCAAAGGGCTTTCACACAGCCCCTAGAGCCTGGCACTTTGAACTTGGACTTTTAGCCTCCCAAACTGTAAGAGAATAAACTCCTGTTTGTTCAAGCCATCCCATTCGTGGTATATTCTTGTCAGAGGGCACTAGGTAACCAGAACACTTACCATCTTCTGTTCCCTTTCCTCTACCCACTTTACTAGTTTCCATTTATCCTGTGGTTGTCTTCTCAATGAGGTAGTGGGCAGGAAGCACCAGCAGATGTGAGTGCCCCTGTATGCTATGAACATTCACAAAGTCAAAACTACCCACTGCAGTAGTGTTACATTATTCTCATTATACCAATGAGGACATGGAAATTTTGGAAGGCTAAATTAATACAAGTGTAAGAGGGAGCTGAGAACTAAACTAAGGTATTCTGACTCCAGAAACTTAACCTTGTTCTTAACCTTTACCCAGAGGGTGCTAAGCTCAAAAGAGGGCAGGAAGGTTTACATATAAATGCAAAGAAACAGTTTTTACTTCCACAAGATTTTTTTTTTTTAAATAATATACAGCTAAGTTTTTTTATTTCCTATGAGGGTGGGTAATATTCACTTTTATCTTTTTTATTTTTAAAAGCCCAACAGCCCTCATGCAATTCATTTTCTAATATAACAATCTTCATAATTATATTAATGCCACTTTTTTTTTCTAGAGAAGCCATTTACATGCTTGAAAATGTAAGGTGCTTTAGGATGAAAGTGTGAAAATCATACCTTATTAGGCTTCAATAAGGAATATAGTGCAGAAATATAAAAGGATGTGGAAAATCTCATTACTTTTATCATTTTATATTGTGTGAACAAAAAAGGCTCTAACAATTTGTGGTTTTTCTGTTATTATCTGTAAGATCAAAATTTTTGTGTGTGCTTCAATATTTACATGAACAGATACCAACTTTTCAAAGGAGCTCCATCATATTCTGTAATGGTCTGAGTGCTGAGATACATTGGGTAAGAATTTCATCTCCAACTGATCCCCACTGTGTCCCATACCAGACTATCCATGGTTCAACTGAACTTTCAGCAACATTTAAACTGTCCCTGATTTTTAGCTCAGAGTCACAGTTACATTTTGAGGATGGCTGAAGCTTCTAACATTTACTTTCTAACATATATCTGCTTTAATGAACGTAAGTCACACACATAAACTGATCTCCGCAGTACATCTGTCGGTAAGAAGCGCTTTCTTTTAACTGATTATGCAATATTTTAGTTTTGGTAGTAAAAGATTGCAGATGTTTACTCTTACAGCTTTTGCAGACACACGGGATTAATGTTAGACACGTAATCACTGGTTTTGGAACACAGCCAAAGCATGTACATACGCTGCATAATTATGTTGGCACCCCAGGCATTTCAAACATCAGCAGAATTTCTCAGCTGATATTTCCATTACTAATCCTGTTTTAAGTAATTATAGAGGGCTAAGAAATTGGGTGTCACATATGCTAATGAAATCTAGCCCTGTTTACTTTGAATACTTTTAGAACTTTTATGGATTGAAAGCTCTTAGGCTATAAATAGCAAGTAACTACAACTTTGTTTCACCTCAAAAACTGCCAGAAAACATTTTTCCAGAATACCTTGCTGCACACCAGTGTAGCAATTTCTAAATTCTTTCTTCTTATTGTTTTTCTTTCTAAAAATTCACATGACCTAAGAGAAGCTTTGGCTAAGCCATGAAGGGTTCTCGTGAGTCCTAGAAGTTGACTTTGGGATATCCTTCTCTATACAAACAGCGCTAAGTTTGTTTTGTATAAACATTCCAAAGTTCCTTACCTAGATGATTTTGAACAGTCTACCATGAATATAAAAGCATACAGACACAACAGATTTTTAATTTATATTACTGACTTAAATTTCCTCCATTTCTTTCCTGGAAAACTGAAACAGCAACATACACAGTATTTCTACAAAGTTCCTAAAAAGACATTTAAAATTTTTATACAGCAAAAATGAAAATGAGTAAATCATCACAATAAAGGATGGGCTGGGATGATAAACTGCTGCCAACTATTTTAGAAGAACCTTTTGGGTTTAAAGCAAGATCAATGAAATAATGCCTAACCCGGAAATTTTCCAGATAGAAAATTTCCAAGCATTCCAAGACCATATGTTAATTCTAGTTCCTTCGTGAAATGGGACTTTTCTTTCATCTACTATATCCTGCAGATACCATGCACATAAAATTTAAACTAAATACATAGAAACAACAATATTTCATTAAAATAAGCAGCAATATGATGGTGACAAACTTGAAGATAGTTTGGTAAATTTATATGGAATACATTTATAAGTAAAACAGGTCAGATAACACCAGTGAAAAATCTAAGATTTTTTGGATTTCTCTAAGAAATATTTTCAATGATGAGAAAAACATCTCTAGTTTTACATGTGTGGCTGATACTGAAAATTCTATTAAAACCCTCTTCTCTTAAGCTATCAATTCCACTCCTACTCCTATCTTCAAATTCCACTTTAAAAGAACTTTTAGAAGCAACACTCACTTTCTCTTTATTTAAATATCTTTCAGATCATCAGCTGTTTACCATTCTCACTGCTGACTGACGGATCAAAACCCTTATCTCGGGCACCCGCAATTTTGTAAGCTGCAATCCATTTGGTACACTGACACCAATTCCTACCTTGTCCTAAACCCTGCTCAAATCCCATTTGTATTGTGTGTCATGAACATGACAAAGGTGTAACGAGAAATCCTGACCCAGCTCAAGAAGTCTATACTGATTTCATGCCATCATGATGAAGAAGGATCGGTTTCAAGTGTAACATAAAGCCATAATGTACTCTGAGAATCCAAATAAGTAATAGAGATAAAAGAAACAAAAACCCCACCCCACCCCCCAAAAATCTAGCATCCTGGGATGTTGAGATTTTAGTGGTCGAGCAGTTGAAAACACTGGAAAAATAATTCAGAATATCTAGCACAATATAAGTCCCTGAATCTGACATTTGAGGTTAGAAATTGTAATGCTGGCAAAATAAAAATAATATAGAAAATAGCTTGGCATTTTTAAAAGCTTCATTAGCAGACTAGCAGAGTATCATGAATTCCAAAATACTTCAAAAAATGGAATAAAAATGTCTGCAAGTAAATTAACTTGGCAACTGTTGTTGTTAGCTGCCATCCATGCCAATTCACGGAGACCCTGTGGGTGTAAAGGAGCACTGTGCTCCTTGAGTTTTCAAGGCAGAACTTTCTGGAGGCAGAATGCCAGGCATCTCTTCAAGGTGCCTCTGGATGCATTCCAAATCCCAACCTTCCGGCTAGTAGTCCAGTGCTTAACTGCTTGTGACACTCAGGGATTCCTCAGCATCATCAAGCTATTGCTCGTAAAAGAAAGCTTACTGGGTCGTTAAGTCAGGAATTACATCATTGCAAAGAATTTACATTTACACTGGAAGTAGCAACAGTCAAGTGAGTCAGAATTTAGACATACTTAAGAGGAAGGAAAGGAGCTCTGGTAGCATAGTGCCTAAGGCACTTGACTGCTAACCAGAAGGCTGGCGGTCCAAACCCACCAGCCACTCCTCAGAAGGAAGATGGGGCAATCTACTTCCGTAGTGATACTGCCTCGGAAACCTAAGGAGGGGTCGTTATGAGTGGGGGCCGACTTGACGGCACATAACAACAATACAACAAGAGGAAGGAACCCCCATATCTCTCACTGTGTCAACTTACCATTCCTATGACCATCTTGTAGGGGTCAGCAAGCTATGGCTCACTGCCTACTGTTGTAAAGTTTTACTGGAACACAGTCATAAGTTCAT
The DNA here is from genome assembly GCF_000298275.1 of Orycteropus afer afer. Lineage (NCBI taxonomy): Eukaryota > Metazoa > Chordata > Mammalia > Tubulidentata > Orycteropodidae > Orycteropus > Orycteropus afer. The sequence continues at coordinate 1,465,764 of NW_006921841.1, read as the reverse complement.
TTATGTATTGCCTATGGTTGTTTATGTGTGACAGCATGAACATTTATTAGTCATACCAGAGACCATGTGGCTTGCAAAGCCTAAAATATTTGCTATCAGGTCCTATACAGAAAAAGTTTGCCAACCCCTTATTGGATAACAATATGGAAGAAGATAGCAAGAAGGTTCTGGCCCTAGAGCTACCGATGCTCTGGCTGTACACCTGATAAGAAGGACAGTTGCAGGTGGCATGGCTGCTCTGAGTAAAGTTCAGTAAGTAAGTAAGTCAGTAAGTAAGTTTCCTCCCTTTACATGAAGAAGCACACTGGATTCTAAAAGGATGTTGAATAATAAGTATTTTTGATAAGGACATGAAATAATAGTGATCGTACTATAATCATTTATTTGTAAAGTTTTTGTACATAGTATTTGGACGTATGCTTTCTGCACACTGCGTAGTATTAGCATTATACAGAAGGTTTGTACTTCCTGTATCATCTGTATACTACTAATAGTCTGCAAGATATGTTTGTGAATACTGAATAATTAGTGTAATATTTTGGTAATCAACTAGTTACAAAACAGAATATCTGAAAGGCTTTATTGCTATAGATCACTGAATAATATATTTACAAAGAAAAATATATTAAAATAGTACATCATATGTAGTTATGAAATTAAGATGTTTTAGATTATTAATAGAATGGTGGGTAATATTTCAAGAAATGTTACAATTAAACATAGTCTGGCCTTTTACTATACACTTTTTCTGTGTAATACTTTGGTTATATTTTTGATCCATAAACTAAATATAGAAAATTAACCACTTGTCTTACACTGTGTGTGGGGAATGACCTTTAATTACTAACTTGGCTCCAGATTCTAACCTAGAACTGTTTATCTACTGGAATCTAACTTTAGGAAGGAAGATAAATTCAGGAATGCCTGTTTCTTTTATAAAAAATGTTAAATATCACTCATTCAAGTGATATGCTCTTGTACTAACATAGGAATTTTTATTGCGTACCATACACCTCAGTAGTTTGCCTGTGGCATCACCTGTAACTCTACAGAACATCACATACTGCAAAAATAATACTGTGTGTATGAGACAAAAAATCATTATCATATTACAAAAAACAATCTATCTTATCTAGAATTAAAAAAAAAAAGTCATCCTAGTGAACACTTCAGGAGCTGTGGTGGCCTAATGGGTAAGGCATTTGACTGCTAACCAGAAGGTCAGCAGTTCAAACCTACCACCTGCTCTGTTGGGGGGGAAGATGAGGCGATCTACTTCTGAAAAGATTTATAGCCTTGGAAGCCTTACAGTTTTGGAAACCCAAAGTGGGTTGTTATGAATTGGAACTGACTCGAAGGCAGTGTTTTGTTTTGTTTTGTTTTTAGTGAACTATACAAAACTTTCTTTGAAAACAACTTCAATTATGTGAAGTAGATCAATTTCTGCTTCATACATTTCCATTGTTTCATAAAAATTAGAAAACCATGGCTCTTGAACAACACAGGTTTTTATTTCTTCCTGAATAAAGTATACTTTTGATCATGGGAGAAGACTACTAAAGAACTATTTTATCATTAAGTACTGCTCAATCATTACAACATTTCTCAATTATCTATTAGAAAACAAATGAATTTAAATCAATTCTGAGACCTTGTGTGGTATATACAATTAACTCAGCTGCTACTCAAAAGGTTGGAGGTTTCAATCTATCCAGAGGTACCTCAGAAGAAAGATCTGGCTATCTACTTCCAAAAACCAGCCACTGAAGACCTTGTGGAGCACGGCTCTAGTCTGACACACATGGGGAGTCACCAGAAATGACTTGATGACCACTGAACTGGCAGGATAATTTATGCTCCGAGAGAAAGATAATTTATCCCCTTTGCTTTATTCTAAAATTTATTTTTGTTTTTTTACACAATAGTTTATTTCATACATGCTTCTTAGTAAGTTACCCTAAATTCTTTATAAGCAAAGTGAGCCACAAATAACCAAAACAACAAAATTTGACATGAAAACAAAACTGAAAATTTGGCTGCCCTTTATGGAAGGACTAAACAAATTAAGGATAAGTATCTCCGAAGAAGCAATCCAATTATAAAGGTTGGAGGGTTATAAAGATAAATAGTAGTCAGGAGAGTCAATCAGAAAGCATAGTTTGAGACTGATAGTTTATTTAACAAATAGGCAAAATTTTTTTCTAAATAGAACAGTCACAATTTAAACAACAGAGAAGCTTAAATAATACAAAGACTGCCAAGGAGATAGGCTTCTTAACAAAATAGCTTGGGTCTTGAATTAAGGTCAATCAAGAATACAAAGCAAAGTTGGTGAGAAACAAGAGTTGCAACATTTACACTTGGTGGCAAAAATCATCGATCTACTTGGAATGAGTACATGGTACATTATTCAAAAAGTGACATAAAGATGAATCTGAACAGTACTTTAACAGAAATGAAATAAAGCTTTTATTCTTTTGAATTTGAGGCTTACTGTCTATCCACCAGAGGTCACCCTTCCCCAGATAGAAAAGCAGGGTTTCTGGCATTTGAGTCACTTATTGCTGTATATTCGTTATAGGGCTACAATAAAAAATACATGTGTTTGCAATATTCTTCTCTCCCCACCCAAACCGTATCTGAAGATGAAGCGTCTCTGCGTAATGCAGACACACTGGTAATGAAGAACAGGCAGAATGAAACAGCCTGAGAGGCTAAAACAATCTAGATGATAAAGAGTTGAGCCAAGACAATGAGGGATGGAGAAGGACAGAGTACAATTCCCTGAGAGAACTGAGATTTGTGGGACAGCTGCCATGCTACTGTGGGACAATGGAGAGACAAAGAAGAAAGAGGTTTCAAGAATTTTTACTGTATACTATAAATATAATTGCTCCTAAACATTTTCCAGTGGAAATCTGCAGTAAAATTTTACACTGTATTTTCAATTAGTTTTGCACGTCAAACCTTAAGTTTTGTGCATCAAGCCTGGTTTTAAAAGAAAGCAGAAACTAGCTAGGCCTCTTTCAGGGTTCGAAATACACATTTACAATGTAATTAGAGAGAAAGAGACTCTTGAGTCCCCAACATTTTGCCTTGTACACAATAGGTGCTCAGTAAATAGTTTCCCACCTACTCCACCTCTGCATATAACCACCAGAAGCAACTCATAACCGAAAGTTTCAATCTCCTTTTTTGAATTTCTTGACACAAGAAAGAGCCCAATTCTATTTGTTGCCACTATACTGTGGCTACAGTCAGGGTAACATTCAGGTATTAGAGTGTGTTTATATAATTTCATGTACGTGCATTACAGCAGCCAAAACATAATCCTTCTTAATCCATGGAGCACCAAAGAAAGGGTTATTAGTAGCTTACTAGAAGTCTATAGCAGTCATTTGAAGTACTTTTTTAGAATACGTTGTTTTGTGTTTCAACATTGGTAAATACGGTTAATGTATGTAATTCTAGCTTCTCGATGCCTAACAACTTTGTTTCTCAACTACAAAGGTAAAATACGTTCATTAAAGAATATTCAGAAAATGGAGAAAGACACTCAGAAAATCACTTATTATCCCCACAGAACGGAGAAATGAATAAAATTTTAAATGTTACATACTTTTTAAAAATTATCCATGATTTCAAATTCTTTTAGTAATAATTCATTCACTTCCATTCACCTCCAAACTCACTATAGTTTTTTCCTCTCCTTAGCAGTGAAATACCGCTGACAAGTTCACTAAGGACCTCATGGTTGCTAAAGGGCTGTATTTTCATACTCACTTTATCCTTTCCTTTAAATTTTCTGTGATACCTCTTCAGACAGCTTCAGCACTGTTGACTACTCCTTTGCAAACATTCTTCGGTTCTGACTTCTATACTCTACTTTCCACACTTCTCCTACCCGTCTGCTGCTGCTCACTCCCTCAGTCATCAATATTAACTGGCTCTTTCTCAGGTTAATTTTAACTACTGGAATTCCCCAGAATTTCTGGCTCTGTCCTCTATGCTTCTCTTTCTACACTCTTTCCCTGGATGACGAGAAGTCCCTTTTACTGTATCAACTATTAGTTGCATGTTGATGTGTCCAACACATACAACAAGTGCTTAATAAATGTTTGCTGAATGATTAATGACTTGCAAATCTAATGTCCAGGAAGGTCTCAGCTCCAAGGCCAGAACCACAACGTTGAAATATTCTATGTACAACATTATAAATGCTGATTAATCATAAACATCTCTTTTGCCTTTTTAAAAACTTGAAGTGTAATTCACATAATATAAAACCACCCATTTTAAATACACAATTCAGTGGCATTCAGTTCCTTTACAGTGTTGTACAACCACCACCTATATCAACCTTCAAAACATTTTTATTTCCCAAAAGAAAACCCTGTGTCATCAAGCAGCCACTCTATCCCTTTCCCCTGGCCCTAAAATTCTGAGAAATGCTCCAAAAGAAATACAGACAAGGACATCTGACAAATAAGGGGAAGGATCAGAAAAAACATTCTAATTCTAGAGAAGATGCCATGTCTTGAAGGATGACGAGAAAAAAGACAAGTATACAGAGGAATGATTAAGAAAAAAATCCTACATGAAGTTTTGTATTAGCCTACTTAGGTTAATTCCCTGGATTACTTCTTTAAGATGCTAAGACTTGAGTAAGATGGTAGAACAGGCAGAAAGACTGCACCGACCCTCTTCAACAAAGAAAGGGGAACCACTTAGCACAGATACAGAAGATAATCCAGGACCCCTGAGCTTTGAAGGCAAGGATATAGGAGTGGACTAAACTCCAACTAGCAGAAGAATTTGCATGAAAACACCAAAAAAAGAGACATATGGAACGGCAGTCTGGCAGCGATCCTGATGGCACAGACAGCTTGGATATTGCCAAGTGGTCTTAGGACCTAAGAATGACCTAAAAATCAGCCCTGCTAGCCAGGGACTGCACGGGGGACCGCTCTGGTGGCTGGTGAATAAAAGGGGAAGCAGCAAAGAGGAAGGGAGCCTGAGCTGTGGACTTTTGCCTGTCCAGAAGGCACAGCCATTTTGAATGTTTACAAGCGGTTTGACCATTTTGGATATTGAAAGAGACAGCATTGTCCCAGATTCCAGAGATTTAAGAATAGGCTCCACTTGCCAGGAACCACAAGGACATTCTGGACGCCAACAACTGGAAAGGTGTGACATTTCCCTTGTTACTCTTATATCCCACACCTTCTTAGTGAATGGAGGTGTGGCCATCCCTCACTCCCATCCACGTTCTAGGCTAGCAGGAATTCCACCCGAGTCTGTGAGCCTCAGTGCCCTGTCCTGCCCTGCCCTGATTATTTTTTTCTTTTTTTTTAGTTTGTTTTGTCTGTTTTAAAACTACTACTATTATTATTACTTTTCTACTTTTTATTATTATTCTTTATTCTTCCCTTCCCAGGTTCTAGTTTTCAGCTTTTTTTCTTTTCCCTGTTCCTGGTTCCATTTCATTTTTCTTTCTAGTGGTTAACCCTGTTTCTTGTTTTTCTTTTTGCATTTTTCCCATTTTGTTCTTCATTATTCTCCTTCTCTACCTTTTTTCTCTTATTGCCCTCTCCCCAGATACTGCTGTTTTTTTTCTCCTTCCCCTTTTTTTTTCAGTTACTATTTCTGTGTGATTACATGGTGTGTCTTTTGTCCATTTGCTTTTACTTTTTTGATGGTTATTCAATTGTTATTTTTGTCTAACTGAGTGGAAAACAGCAACAGTCCCCATATGACACAACTACACCCACACCTCGTGCAGCTTCACTTACTGAGTGAGAGCCACCACTTCCTTCTCCACCAACGGGCCAATGATAAACACCAAGAAAAGCCTGAATCACCCTTAGGTGCTCTTCACACACAGTTAACAGAGATCTAAATACAACAACGTCTCGGAGTCAACAGATCATCATGATCCACTCAACAAAGCAATAAAGTGGTAGAAATAAAGGATACAGACAACAACATACAGGTAGTCAAAACTGCCTGCTGGTACTGGTACAATGACAGATACATAGACCAATGGAATAGAATTGTTGTTGTTGTTGTTATGTGCCGTCGAGTCAAGACCCAACTCATAGCGACCCCTCCTTGGGTTTCCAAGGCAGTATCACTATGGAAGTAGATTGTCCAAACTTCCTTCCAAGGAGTGGCTGGTAGGTTTGAACCACCAACCTTCTGGTTAGCAGTCAAGTGCCTTAGGCACTATGCTACCAGAGCTCCTGGAATAGAATTGAGAACCCAGAAATAGATCCATCAACCTATGGTCAGCTGATCTTTGACAAAGTGCTGAAATCCATTAAATGCGGAAGATAATGTTTAATAATTGGTGCTGGCAAAACTGGAAATCCATTTGCAGAAAAATGAAATAAGATCTGTACCTCACACCATACATAGAAACTAACTCCAGATGGATCAAAGTCTTAAATATCAAACCTAAAATGATAGAGTTCCTCAAGGAAAAACTAGGGGCAAATTTGACTGCTAACCAGAAGGCTGGTGGTTCAAACCCACCAGCCACTTCTCAGAAGGAAGGTTAGGTAATCTACTTCTGTAGTGATACCACCTTGGAAACCCAAGGAGGGGTCACTATGAATCGGGTCTGACTCGATGGCACATAACAACAACAACAAAAATAAATGGTATAAATAGACTATCAAGCATAACCCAAAACGCACAAGCAACAGAAGAGAAACTAGATAAATGGGATCTTCTAAAAATGAAATTTTTATGTGTTTCCAAAGACTTCTCCAAAAGAGTCAAGAGACAACCTACAGATTGGGGAAAAAATATTTGGCAATAACAAATCTGACAAGGGACTTATGTCTAGAATTTATAGAAAACTCCAACACCTCAACAACAAGAAGACAAATAATCCAATTAATAAATGGGCAGAAGACATGAATAGACACTTCACCAAGGTGGCTATTCAGGTGGCCAACAAACATATGAAGAAATGCTCATGATCCTTAGCCATCAGAGAGATGCAAATCAAAACAACAATGAGATACCATCTTGCTCCAGCACCAGTAGCAAAGTTCAACAAGACAGAAAATAACAAATGCTGGTGAAGATGCGGAGAGACTGGGATTCTCCTACACTGCTGGTGGTACTAAAATGGTACAACAACTGTGGAAAGCAGTATGGTGATTCCTTCAGAAGTTGGAATTAGAAATACGATTTGACCCAGCCATTCCATTACTAGGTATATATCTTAAAGAACTGAGAGCCAGGACAAGAACAGACTTATGTACACTGATGTTCACTGCAGCACTATTTACAATAGCCAAAAGATGGAAACAGCCTAGGTGTCCATCAACTGAGGAATGGATAACCAAACTATGGTACATAGACAGAATGGAATACTATGCAACCCTAAAGAATAACCTAGAATCTGCAAAATGATGCATAACATGGATGAACTTGGAGGACATTATGCTGAGTGAAATAAGTCAATCACAGAAGGACAAATATTATATTAGTCCATTGTTGTAAAAGTCAAGGAAAGGTTTATCTATGGAAGGAAATTTTCTCTCTTGGTTTTCAGGGGTGTGAGGGGAAGGTAGGAAACATTGCTAGATAGGTGGAGGTAAGTATTGATTTGGGTGAAGCGAACGCCAATGTACCAAATGTGAGGCTGAGGAAGAGGAAGATATAGAGAGGTACATGGGAGGTGCAGACAACAAAGATGAACCCTTTTGCACATACAGTACTGCATTCTCAGTGAAGGCAAACATGGGTATACGGGTGGATAGATGGGTGGACAAGATGAACTATTAAGTACGTCTATGCACCAGGAGTATACCCAAGACCATGTATAGGATTGGCAGACAATGTTTCTACAAATGTATTGCTATATTCTGCAAGATTCCAAGGTGTATAGTAGAGCTGACAAGGGACAAGTTTGTAGTCATTTCTTGGTCATAGCCAGCTACCCAGAGGGACCGAGTAGTTGAACCTGTGGGCACAGGACCATAGTCGCAGGGGACATCAAACTCAATGGGTATAACATAACTACACAAAACATTGTTCCACCTCCTACTTTGGCGAGAGCCAATGGTATCTTAAAAGCTTGCAAGCAGCCATCTAGATGCAACAACGGGTCTCTCCTTGTCCAGAGCAAAGAAGAATGAAGAAAACCAAAGATTCATGGAAACAATTAGTCCTAGCGACTTGCACACCATGCCCTCTCCTTAGCCTATATGCCTATGAGACCAGAAGAACTAGATGATACCTGGTTACCACGGTCAACCACATGGAGGGGGATCTACGTCAGAGATCCTGGGTAGAGAGGGAGAACAATGTGGAACAAAACTCAAAATCATTTGGGAAAAAAAAAAGGGGGGGCAGGTTTGTTGCTCTGATAGAGCCTGGTGCAACCACTGAGACTATGGCCCCTAACTACCCTTCAGGTCTGGAACAGAACCCACACTTGTGGCTTCCAGCCAAACAAAAGACAGGCATATGAAGTGAACATTTACCTGAGGTAGATACACTCCTTGGAGAGAACAGTCATGGGAGAAAGAAGGGCTGTTTACACACAGGGAGACAGCTCAGGGGGCAGTACTGTATGGAGGGATGGATGCTGGGAAAAGGTAACTATTGGGAGGAAGTGGGAGGGGAGCTATTGCATTGGTGTAAATTGTAGTCAATGTCACAAGACAAAGGGTAGGTGAACTGATGTATGGAAAGTGAATTTGCTCTGTAAACTTCTACCCAAATTACAATTTAAAAAAAAAAGGGGGGGGGAGATGCTAAGACCTCACATAATAGCACATTCGCTACTTACATGTAACACATAAGCATAACATAGGTAGAAATCTCTGTCAGTTATTTTCTTGTTCAATATAGTTATTATGAAATTAAGTAAAACTGCATAATTGAGAGATACAGAGGCTCTAAATACAGAGGCTCTAATGTACCTATATTTATTAACAATGTATCATTTAGCAAAGTAAAGGAGACAAGAATGTACTTGCAGTATAAACCAAATGTATTCCCCATGTTCATTTTCTTCCCCTTAGACCTTAGACAAGTGCAGTAAGGTACAAAGTTTACAAAGTTACAAAGTTTAAGTTGCAACTCTGAGACACCTCCAGAAACCCAGTTTAAAAACCATCACCAAGCAATGAATATCCAGAAAAACTAATTCCCCTTTTATAAAAGAATTATCTCAGAAATCACGGTTAAAAATGTGGCATTAAAATCTAACTACTTGCTCCAGCACTAGTATCAAAGTTCAACAAGACAGAAAATAACAAATGCTGGCGAATTTGACTGCTAACCAGAAGGCTGGCGGTTCAAACCCACCAGCCATTCCTTGGAAGGAAGGTTGGGCAATCCTACTTCCGTAGTGATACTGCCTCGGAAACCCAAGGAGGGGTCGCTATGAGTCGGGTCTGACTTGATGGCAAATAACAACAACAACAACATTTAACTTTTACATGCACAGTAATGCTATAAACTTTAAGAGTAGGTAATTTGGGAAATACATACTTACTATGCAACGCTAAAGAATAATGCAGAATCTGCAAAACACCGCATAACGTGGATGAACTTGGAGGACATTATGCTGAGTGAAATAAGTCAGTCACAAAAGGACAAATATTGTATTAGTCCGTTATTGTAAAAGTTAAGGAAAGGTTTATCTATTGGAGGACATTTTCTTTGTTGGTTACCAGGGGTGGGAGGGGAGGGGAGGGAATGCTGTTAGATAGATAGAGATAAATATTGATTTGGGTGAAGAGAAGGGCAATGTACCAAATGTGAGTGACCAATATGGCAGCATTGAGGATGAGAAAGACATAGAGAGGTACATGGGCAGTACAGACAATAAATATGAACCCTTTTGCATATATAGTACTGAGTTGTCAGTGAAAGCAAACATGGGTATATGGACGGATAGATAGGTGAACAAGCTAAACAATTAGGTATGTCTAAATGGGGAGTGTATCCAAGATCATATACAGGGTTGGCAGACAATGGGCCTATAAGTTCATGTGAATGATCAGAATTCCCAGGTGTATAGTAGAGCTGACAAGGGGCAAGGTTATGGTCATTGCTTGGTCACAGCCAGCTACCCAGAGGGACCGAGTAGTTGATCCTGCGGGCTTGGGACCATAGTCACAGGGGACATCAAGCGCAATTGGCATAACATACTATACAAAACATTGTTCCACCTACTACTTTGGCGAGTAGCGACTGGGACCTTAAAAGCTAGGAAGCTGCCATCTAGATGCAACAACAGGTCTCTCCTCGTCAAGAAGAAAGAAGAAAACCAAAATTAATGGAAACAATCAGTCCTAGCGACTGGTACACCATCCGATCTGCAACCTATACAACTATGAGACCAGAAGAACTAGATGGTGCCCAGCTACCACTGCCATCCACTTGGAAGGGATGTAGGAGATCCTGCACAGAGAGGGAGAACAATGTGGAACAAAACTCAAAATCATTTGGAGGCAAAAAAAAAAAAGAAGGTGGGGACCAGGTTTGCTGGTCCAATAGAGCCTGGTGTAACCACTGAGACTATGGCCCCTAGCTGCCCTTCAGGTCTGGAATTGAACCCACAACTGTGGTTTCCAGCCAAACAAAGTACAGGCATGTGAGTTAAACATTTACCTCAAGTAGACACACGCCCTGGAGAGAACAATCATGGGACAAGGAAGGGCTGCTTATGCACAGGGAGATAGCTCAGGGTGCAGAAGAGTATGAAGGGATGGACACTGGGAGGAGGTAACTATGGGGAGGAAGTGGGAGGGGCGCTGCTGCATTGTAAATTTTGGTCAATGACATGAGACAAAGTATATGTGAACTGCTGTATGAAAAGTGAATTTACTCTGTAAATCTTCACCCAAATCCTTAAAAAAAAAAAAAAAATCTAACTACTACATTTTTACCTATTCTAAACATTCCTTTTAAAAGGGAAATGACTCACCCCCTTCTACACAATGATACATCTTTTTCCCCAATCAGGAATCCTTTTAAAATTTAGGATTTTGCTTAAACTCAATTTAGTAACATTTACACATAGACTACACTTCCATACTAGCCTATGCGTGAATAGTATTTTTAGTATTTAGTCTTCTCTGGAAGACATAGGAAACTTTAGATTTTGCTGCTCCAAAGCTACTTCTAACACTTATGCCTATAAAGCAATAAATTATATTTTTCTTTACTATTAGGAGCTCTGGTAGCGTAGTGCCTAAGGTACTTGACTGCTAACCAGAAGGCTGGCGGTTCAAACCCACCAGCCATTCCTTGGAAGGAAGGTTGAGCAATCTCCTTCCGTAGTGATACTGCCTCGGAAACCCAAGGAGGGGTCGCTATGAGTCGGGTCTGACTTGATGGCAAATAACAACAACAACAACATTTAACTTTTACATGCACAGTAATGCTATAAACTTTAAGAGTAGGTAATTTGGGAAATACATACTTATTCACATTTTGCCACTTCTCAAATGTATTTGTAATTCACTTTAAAAAATTTCTTTTAGATCAGTTTACACACCCACTAAAAATCTTACTGATTACTTAATGGTCGTACTTTCTAGGAAAAACAGTATTCCTAAACTCACTCAGCATCATTATTCTGTGAATTTGAGATAGTTACCTCTTAATTTTTATAAAGCAGGTTTAGCCCATGTGATATGGTTTTGCTATTACTAAGATTATTTAAAAAGAACATAACACAATGAATATACGCTGCCTAACTCATGAGTAGGCCAACATCAATGCTGGTGTGCTGTATAGTCTGTAACTAATTACGTCAAGTGGATCTGCTGGTCATATTGGAGACACACTCTCAGTCACCACACGAGACAGTAATGACCATCTATAAACAGGCTAAGCTTAGCCGCTTTCTAGTCATCTGTGCACAACCCATCACCATGTCATCTATGACTCCAAGGGCCTCCTCCAGATGCCTATTTTATTCAAGGACAGTACATCACTTCACTAGTGGCCAAGCCAAACCAGGGAGAAAGACAACATTCTCATTTGGCCATGATGCACAAGAGGATCAGATTCACCAAAATTTGGTCCAGCTTTCAAGAGAAAGAAGGCAAGTTTTGATGTATCTACTTGAGTTATTCATGAACTAGTTATTGCTAATAACTTATTGCCAAGGGGCCAACATCAGCCATCAGGTCCAGGGCCAGATCTAATTTGCCAATGCACTTGAAAGACTCTTGTAATAGACAAGTTTTGGCCCCGTATCCAACCAACATCTTCTTTCCACTGAGAGTGGCATGGGGTGCAACTAGAACAATGCAGATTCACCTACAATCTCTTCTGCTGTTTCCCCAACTATGTAATTGTCATCAACGATCTCAAGTTATAAATAATTTTAAGTGTTTAGTTTCCATAAAACTTTATTATCCTCTAAGAAATTAAAATCATATTCTCTGTTTGGCTATTAATCCTGGTGTCTATATTTGGTTTTATGAACTTTTGTCATTTTTAGTTTTGGCTTATGAATTTTACTTGTCTATAAGAAATGTTAAAGTAGAATGCTACAGAATTCCAGTCTAGTTATATGATGTCAAGAATTCAAAATTTTAAAAAAGTAGAGACTGGGTAAAAGTATCAAGCTTCCAGAGCTATTTCCAAAAATATTTTAAGCAAAAATAAATGGTCTCAAAGGGTGACTGCCAATTGTCTGTACAGCATTTATTTGGATGCTTATGTTCTAATGAATGTGGGTAAGAAATATGATGAAATGAAGCAATCCTTTAAAAAAAAAAACTAACAGAAATTAACCTTTATAATGATTAAGGTATCTGTGGGTACCTTCTCCTAACACATGCTCTCGAAATTTTGACACCAACTGTATATGTAGTTCTTCTTCTGCACCTAACTACCTGGAGCTTGATCAGATCTCAGAAGTTTTCCAGACTGTCAAGTCTGCCTAAGACTTCAGACACCAGCTGCAAGCTCTGGGATTCCCATAGCCTCCTCACTTCAGACCTTATGGCTATGAATTTAGGGGTTTCCACTTTCCTCCTGGGTTCTGTAATTCACTAGAAGGACTCACAGAACTGAGGAAAGCACTATACTAAGGATTACAGTTTTATGACAGCAAGAAGATACAAATGAAAAGCTCCCTGAAATGGAAATTTCTTGTTCCAATGGACACATCAACTCCTGTGCTTCAATGTCTTTTTTCAACCAGGAAGCTCACCTATGCTTTAGCGTCCAGACTCTTTACTGGGGTTTCATTATGTAGGCATGATTGATTGACTGGATCACTGTCCACATGGCTGAACTCAATCTCCAGTTCTAACACAGATCAGATCAGATCCCAAATTGTGACTTTCGGAATAGCAGAAATACACAGATTAAATACGGTAACATGACAAGAAAAATCCCGGGCATGGGGGCTATAGTCCAGGATTATTGGGAGATCTTAAAATCCCAGATCAGGAAGAAGACAATTCTTAATCTAAATAATAAATATAACTGAAGTAGAAAAAGCAAAGAAAAACACTGGGTAGACTTTAGAACCACATAAGTTGATTAGATAATTTTAACAAACAAACTAAAAAACCAAACCAAACAAATAATTTTAATAATTTCCAGGCACTGAGAAGTTAAAGCAAATTAAAATGAATGCATTTTCTATGCACTTCAAGATAAAGTGGGCTCTTCCTGCATCTAGTTAAATAAACTCTTTGGCAGGAGGTTTTAATTCTCCAATTTTAGAGAATATGATGCTTGTGAAGCAAAGTATAGGATGAGAATAAAGATAACAGTAATTTGGCAACAAATTATAAACTCGAACTGGCCATGAGTACTTGAAAGGTAACCATTAGTTACAGTGGGATCTGTAGTCACCAAGTTATAGAGAAGGATTGTTGTCTTCTGTTTTTTAAGGCTGGATAGTGGGGACCTTTATCAGCAAAGAAAAGACAAAAGAAATGATATTGCTGATAACAGTCACAGTAAGACTGAAAATCACTACTATTGATTTTCCTTAATTTCATTTATTTTTCCAAAGCACAATGAAATCATCATTTCCTACAACACAATGATAGATAATCTAACTTTAGATATTTTTTCTCTTAACAATATCACCACCAAAATAAGAAAAATAATCATTTATTTATAAACTGAGATAAGTAACATAAAGTATAATGTTACTTAACTTTAAAAATATACTCAAAAGATAAGCATTTTTCCATGGTTTAATGCATTAATTTGGATTAAACCTCACATCAGTCTCTGCTGGTGAGGTGGCCTCGCAATGAAAACATATTGTTGTTATGTGCCGTCAAATCGTTTCTGACTCATAGCGACCCCTCCTTGGGTTTCCTAGGCAGTATCACTATGGAAGTAAATTGCCCAATCTTTCTTCCAAGGAGTGGCTGGTGGGTTTGAACTAGCAACCTTCTGGTTAGCAGTCAAGTGCCTTAGGCACTATGATACCAGAGCTCCCCAATGAAAATATGCTGATATAAGTTATTTTCTATTTCAGTTTTGTGGCTCAGATTTCAGAGAAGAAAGGTGAAAAGAATATTTTCTAGAAATTTAAACACAAAGCAACAGACAGTAACAACAATTTATGTTTGTAGGTATTATTGGTCTCTGGCTCAAACACCCCAACCTTGAACACTGTGCCAAGGTACTCTTCCATAAATCCAATAATATAAGGCTGAGCCCCTTATATCAAAGAATCTGGACAGAGATCAGCACAACTATTTGACCAAATATGGAATTAAAAAAAAAAAAAATCTACCTTCAACTTAAGTAAGTAGTAAATTGTCAAAGGAAAAAGGACTGAACAGAGAAAAAAAAACAAGGTGATGCTGTGATCCTAACAAGGTTTTATTTTCACAACTGCAGTCGTAACACTGAGTTTTTAATTCAAATTTTTAAAGTGATCAGTATTTTGGTCTATGATTGGAATTTAATGAAGATTTCATAGCCAGTTTCTGTTGATTATATTAAAAAATCAAATCTCATTATAAAAACTCAATAAGCTCTGTTGAAATTTGTTTCTCATTTCAATTATTCATTCAGGAAATAATGTTTGAGCAAATATGACAAACTAGTAATAAACATACTTTGAAAATATTTTTATGTGGAAATGCTAAGGAATTTATATGCTATGGAATTTGACCTATATTATACTCAATTGAAAAATACTGCATTTGTTCTTCCTATAAAACAATGATTTACCTTATTTATTATTTCCCAAAAGTGAATTTGTCCAATTAGCTAAGGGTAACAAACATGTTCCATTTTGTCTACCAAGTCTGACTGCTTGAGTACAGATGCTAAGAATGCAACACTGAAAAGGATTATCAGGCTCAGCACGTTCAAATACCATGAAATGTTAATTATGTCTGCATAGGCATCAATAGCATACAGTGGACATATTTACCATCCCTAGTATGGAAGTTGTTGGTTAAGAACACATTTTTTGTTTGTTTGCTTACATAGCTGTGGGTTTAAATTCTGCCCCATCACTTACTAGTAGATTCCTTGTCTCTAAAATGGGAATAATAATTCTTAAATTTGTCAAGAATTAAGTAACAATGAACATTAAGACTTAAAGCCTGGCACATGGTAAGTATTTAACAAATAATAGCTATTCTTAGCATTACGGGGAGCTCTCGTAGCATAATGCCTATGGCACCTGACTGCTAACCAGAAGGCTGGCGGTTCAACCCACCAGTCACTCCTCGGAAGGAAGGTTGGGCAATCTACTTCCATAGTGATACTGCCTTGGAAACCCAAGGAGGGGTCGCTATGAGTCGGGTCCAACTCGACGATGGCACATAACAACAACAACATTAGCATTACTACAGCAGTTCGAGTCTTTCAGAGTTCATTAGACTGACTTCATTAACAAAAAACAAGTAAAAAAAGAAATTCTCTGTACAAACACTGCTTTCTCACTGAACCTGATCTTTCAATAGGCAGGTTGCTGTTGGCATTAGTGAGCTCTCATTCAGCACATTGCTGGACACAGGCACTAGCCAGCTGTGTCTGCATCTGCTGAGCAGAGGTATTGGCAGCTCAAGCAGGGGCATAAATGCACAACTTCACGAGCAACAAAGGGCCACACTCTCATAATCCTCAAACAAGAGCTACCAGTCTGAGGTTTGTCTACACAATATAGAAATGTGCCATTTACTCAAGAGTGAGGTTGACAAAAATAATGGTTATAAAAATAGAACATTTTTATTCTTCCTGGGGCTACTCACCTACCTACTAAGTATAGGATAAAATCTGGTAATTACACTCTACTAAGAATTTCAGAAAGAGTCTTAATGTAGGCCTACTCAACATTAGCCACAATAAAAGAAAAGATTTCTCTATCAACATGAAACCTACTTTAATGTCAAATTATATTGATATTAAAAAACACCTTTAAATTTTTTGAAGCTAGTTAGAAAATGCTTAAGAAATATAAATAGTAACAATGAACATTACAGCTAACAGGAAATTTTAAGTCCTTTTATATTTATAAAAGGTCATATTCTCAACAGTTAAAAACAATGTCAAATTTATGATACTATTTGAAATTCTAACTCTGTGATTATAATTTCTAATTAGTACACTTGGCTACTACTCCGGATCCTGCTACTATGACCCTGAGTGAATGTGATGGGAAGAAGTAAAGTGAAAGCGCACAGAATTTAAAGAGTCAGCTAACCCAGGATCACGCTCAAGCTCTACTGCTTATTTTAACCATGTAACCCTGAACTCCCATAAACTCACTAGGGCTCATTTCATCTGCAGAATATTGGTAAGAATAGTTTTCTCTTTAGTTTGTTATGAGGATCAAGCCAGAATCACCTATTTAAAAGTGAGTTATGAACTTTAAAGTGCTGTCACACTGGATTACCCATCAATGGAGAAGTCACATGACTGGGAGACTTCCGGTAAGATGGAGGACTAAGCAGACAAGCAACACAGACCCTCTTCAACAAAGAAAAGAGAAACCACTTGATGGAGATACAGAAGATAATCCCGGGGCCCTGAGCTTTCAAAGGAACTATACAGAAGTGGATTATGCACGAACTAGTGGAAAAACCAGAACAAAACAATGAGTACAGACACAGTCGGAGCTGTGGACTATCAGCTACTCTGACGGGACCAAGAGCCTGAATATTTCCAAGTCGTGTTGGGACCCGAGAATTACCCTAAAGAGCAGCCCTGGTCACCAAGGGCTGTAGGGACAACTGCTCTGGTGGCCTATGACTAGGAAGGGAAACAGCAAGGAGGGAAACAACCTGAGTTGTAGACTTTCTGCTGTCCAGAGGGTGCAGCCATTTTGATTGTTTATAAGCAGTGGCCATTTTGGATATTTAAAGTGACTGAGGGCGCAGCCATTTTGGATATTTAAAGTGACCAAGGGCATAGAAATCTGGAGTCTTTACAAGTGGCAGCAATTTTGGATTTTAAAGTGACAGCAGTCTCATTCAGATTCCAGGGATCTAAGAATAGGCTCTGTTTGCCAAGGTTGGCAGGACATATGAGTGGCTGGCAATGGGAAAGGAGACAGGTGGTGACTGTATAAGTGCTGTCAACTACTGAATAGGAGAGCACAACACAGAACGCTGCTTACACATATAACAAAAAAAACAAAGAAAACGAAAATCATGGGCAAGTCACTCCAATATACAATCACCAATTAAATATAAACACAAAATGTCACAATGCCGTGGAGAAAACAGAGCATCACAGTTCACAAAAGAGGCAAGATAAAGCAGGAGAAACAAGGGACCAGGACACAGACCCAAAACACATCCCTGAGGAAGATGAAGCATTGGAACTCCCTGAGAAGGAATTCAAAAGAATTATATTTAGGTATCTTCAACAAATTGAGAGGCAGGTCAAGGAAAACACTGACAAAATTGAGGAAAACACAGAGAAAACCCTAGAACAATTCTGAAAGACAATATAAGAACAAAATGACAAAATAAATGAAAACTCAGAAATGATACAAAATCTCCACACAGAAATCTAAAAGATTAATACTAAAGTTTCAGAAACAGATAAGACAATGAATGCACAAAGGAGCAAAATTGAATCAACAGAAGACAAAATTAGTGAGACTGAAGGCAAATACCTGAATACTTCTTTGGAAAGGAATCAATCAGAAAAAAGATCCAAACAAAATGAAGAAAGTGCCTAAGGCACTTGACTGCTAACCAGAAGGCTGGCGGTTCAACCCACCAGTCACTCCTTGGAAGGAAGGCTGGGCAATCTACTTCCATAGTGATACAGCCTCGGAAACCCAAGGAGGGGTTGCTACGAGTTGGGTCTGACTCGACGGCACATAACGACGACAACAACAAGGTTCATGTGGGATACTATCTAAAGGAACAACCTATGTGTAATCGGAATTCCAAAACAGGAAGAGACAAATAAAACCACAGAGAAAATTGTCAAATATTTGTTGGAAGAGAATTTTCCTGGTATGATGAAAGATGAGAATATATCCATTCAGGAAGCCCAACGAACCCCAAACAGGACAGACCCCAAAAGAAAAACACCAAGACATATCATCATCAAACTCACCAAAACCGAAGACAAAGAAAGAATCCTGAAAGTAGCATGGGAAAAACGAAGTTGCCTACAAGGGGCAACCAATAAGACTGAGCTCAGATTTCTTGGCAGAAACCATGCAGGTAAGAAGACAATGGGATGGTATATATATAAAACCCTGGAAGAAAAAAATTTCCAACCAAGAGTTATGTATCCAGCAAAACCGTCCCTCAAATATGATGGTGAAATTAGGACATTTCCAGATAAGCAGAAATTAAGGGAATTTGTTAAAACCAGACCAACCTTACAAGAGATTTTAAAGAGAGCCCCTTGGACAGAGAGACAACAAAAGCCAACAACAAATGACCATTAAAACATGTATGTTAATATAACCCAGAAACCAACCCAGCTATGGAAGTCTCCAAAGCACATATGCCTACAAGATTGTAAACAGGGAACCAGAGACATCAACTGACAAAGGAGGACAACTACAAACCAAAAAGAGGGAAAAAAACTGTGTTGCTGTAGAACTTTTAGATGGTAGGGAAGTCAAGACAACTACAAAGTAGAACGGACTGTTCTAAACTTGGGAAGAAAACTATAATCACAGGGTGAATTCAAAGAAAAACGATAAACCTTCACATCAGAATAAAAAAGAGGACCAGCACAAATATTTAGCAAATACTAAAACAATAGCAATGAAGGAAGTGATAACAGAATTCATAAACAAAATAAGCCCAGCACAGAAAATTATATGGAACCAAAAAATCGACACCACGAAAAATCACACGTCAAAAATGACAGCCACAAATTTATATTTGCCGATATATCTGGCAAGGAACTTATCTCTAAGATTTATAGAAACCTCCAACACCTCCATAGCAAAGGAATTAATAATCCAATTGAAAAATGGCAGAAGACATGAATAGACACCTCACCAAGGAGGACATTCAGGTGGCCAGCAAATACATGAAGAGATATAAACACTGGCCCGCAGAGAGATGCAAATCAAAACAACAATGAGATACGGTCTCACCCCAGCACTGATGGCAAGGTTCAATGAGACAGAAAATAACAAATGCTGGGGGGGATGTGGAGAGATTGGGACTCTCAGACACTGCTGGTGGGACTGTAAAGTGATACAACCACTGTGGAAAGCCGTATGGTAATTCCTTGTTGTTGTTGTTATGTGCCGTCGAGTTGGACCTGACTCATAGCGACCCTTCCTTGGGTTTCCGAGGCAGTCCCACTACGGTAGTAGATTGCCCCATCTTCCTTCCAAGGAGTGGCTGGTGGATTTGAACCACCAGCCTTCTGGTTAGCAGTCAAGTGCCTTAGGCACTATGCTACAAATTGGAGATACCATTTGACCTAGCAATCCCATTACTAAGTATATATCCTAGAGAGGTGAGAGCCAGGACAGAAACAGATATATGCACACTCACGTTCATTGTTGCACTATTTACAATAGCAAAAAGATGGAAACAACCTATGTGCCCCTCAGTTTGGACAACCAAACTATGGTACATACACACAATGGAAAGCTATGCAGCATTAAAGAATAATATGGAGTCTGCAAAACACCACATAATATGGATGAACTTGGAGAACATTACGCTGAGTGAAATAAGTCAATCACAGAAGGACAAATATAGTATTAGTTTGTTGCTGTGGAGGGTCAAGAAAAGGTTTATATATGAAGGGAAACTTTCTTTGTTGGTTGCCAGGGGTGGGAGGGGAGAGGAGAGAACACTGCACCAAAAAAAAAAAAAAGAATGCATTGACTCATGTCACTTTAGTTTTGTGTTGTTCATTGTACGTAAATTATATTTCAATAAAATGCATTTAAAAAAAATAAAAGAAGAAGAATGTGTAGGTAAAGTAAAAAAAAAAAAAAAAAAAAAAAAAACCAGACTTGGGTTACTAGAGACCCGAGAGAAGCTGGAAGGGCAGTCGTAAGTCCATTCCACCAGACAAACTCTCCCCTTTCTGCTATTTTCTGGTTGTTTGTTTTAATTGGACAGAACTGTCAAACTCCTTGAGGACACAGGGAATTCATGCTGACAAAGAAGCTTGAGGATAATATGCTGCTTACTATGCAGAACTCCTGTCATTTTTTAAAAAAAAATTATAAGAAACATATTTTTCTTTATTCTGATTCTAAAACTTTGGGTGTAGGGACAAAGTGAGAAAATGGAACAAACTGCAAAGTTCTTAAAATTCACATGGAAGAAAACATCATGGACAGAGTGCCAAATCAAATCTGGATACCACAGTTTCCACCTACTTTTTAAAATTCAACTCACTTATACGATTAGCAAAAATATAAATAATGTATGAGAACAGTTATGTTAAGTGTTAAGAGTGGTGATGTGCCCTGTACAAGACCAGATAGGTAAAGGACTTCTATTCCTCTACCTTCAGAAATGCAGGAAGCCATTTACAGCAGCTGCAAAAAAGGCTAAATAGTTACACTTCACACAACCAACACCCAAGTACTCACTGCCAGTTACAATGTTATTTGGGGAAGAAGTAGAGATTTGGTTTTCTCACTTTTTAAGTATTAAATTCCTGACAGCTTTTATTATAATCATTTTTAACATTTATTAAGTGCTTACCATAAACCAGAATTGGTCTAAGTACTCTGAATATGTCAATTTATTTAATTCTCGTAATTATTTTATGAGGTAGGTATTATTATCCTAACTTTTCAGAAGAGCAAACCATGGCTGGGAGAGATTACAAAACTCACCCAAGGTCATACACATCTAATTGGAAGAAAAGCCAAGATTTGAATATGTTGTTGTTGTTGTTATGTGCCATCAAGTCAGACCTGACTCATAGCGACCCCTCCTTGGGTTTCCGAGGCAGTATCACTATGAAAGTAGACTGCCCAACCTTCCTTCTGAGGAGTGACTGGTGGGTTTGAACCACCAGCCTTCTGGTTAGCAGTCAAGTGCCTTAGGCACTATGCTACCAGAGCTCCCAGATTTGAATATATGCAGTCTGAAACCATAGCCCAAATTTTCACTAATACGCTCTGCTGTTGTTAGGTTCCATCGAGTCAGTTCCAACTTACAGCGACCCTATTACAATGGAGTAAGACACTGCCTGGTCCTGTACCAACCTCACAGCCATTGCTATGTTTGAGCCCACTGTTGCAACCGCTATATCAATCCATCTCACTAAGGGTCTTCCCCTTATTAAGTGATCCTCTACTTTACCAAACATAATGTCCTTCTCTAGGAACTGGCTCCACCTGATAACATGTTCAAAGTAAATGAGATGAAGTCTTGCCACCTTTGCTTCCAAGGAGCAATTCTGGCTGTACTTCTCCCAAGACAAATTAGTTTGTTCTGGCCTCCCATGGTACATTGATGTTCTCTGGCAACACCGTAAGTCAAAGACATCAATTCTTCTTCAATCTTCCTTCTTCATTTTCTAGCTTTTGCATACATATAAGGCAACTGAAAGTACCATGGCATAGGTTAGGCACACCTTAGTACTCAAAGTGACACCTGTGCTTTTTAACACTTTATAGAAGTCTTTTGCAGTAGATTTGCTCATCAGGAAGAGGAAAGCTTTCAGGAAGCATCTGACTAATATTTTTGGAAAATAAATTGAGGAAATCCTCAAGGGGTTTGATTATGCAAATACTGACCAGAGTTAAATGCCTAATATTTTCAATGGGGATTTTTTACATGAACACATTGCTGAATCAGCTTAGACGTAACTAGGACTATCATAAACCAAAAGATCATCAGGCTTCCAAGAGAAATTTGCAATACAAACTTCTCTATGTATTACTGCTACCAGACTCATTCACGTGTCTGTGATATACAAAAGGTGCAACTTCTCCAGGAACATATCATTAGATCTCAAAAACAAAATCATTGGTTACCTTCTGTTTCATAGCTAATCATAGACTCCTTGCCATCTCAGTGTTCTCTGGGAATCACTTCAAAGTTAAGTAAAACTTTCTCACTTTTAAGCCCAATGGGCTCTTCCTGAGTCTCACAATCTTCAACTTCCCAAAGATTAAGAGCATCACTGACCATGCCTAGTCACCGCCATCATTTCTCTTCAATGCGTATCTGCAGCCTGCTGCTCTGGACACTTCTTCCTGATGGAAGTTTCTCAGAGACCTCTTGGTACATCTCTATCCACCATTCCTTCAGCTGTCTAATCATCTGTGCACATAGTCACATTTGTACCCTCTCCACAAGTCTGATTCTAAATGTTCTTCATATGAGAATCTGTCAACCCAAATATGATGAAGATGGCCCAGAGTTCTCTGTTATACCTTCATCACTACAGCTCCCCCTGAGGTGGCAGGCACAGAACCACATGACAATACTCTCTTGGATACAAACCCTTGAGAACTCTTCTCTGAGTCCTGAAAATATTACAAGGTTCTCTCTGGTTTCTGAAGTACAAAGAAGGAAAATTCCTTAGATGACCTCAGGAGATACTTCTCAAATCTGTCCTGTGCATCTCAAGAGTCTCAATTCCTAGGACTAACAAAGTGAGTGATACCACACTATTACTTCTGCTTTCCAGAGAGGGAAAGACAAGATTCCTGGGGCCCTTAAAATAATACTTAAAAATGACACATGCACTTAGTTGAAGAGGTGTTGCTTCTATTCTAGTCTCTGTGACTAGGGTGGAACCTAACAAGTTTCCCCTTCTATCCCCCAATACCTTCTCTCTTTCTCTAAGGTGTCTAGAAGTACCTCATACTGTCCCTTGGCTATCCAAAGGTCCCCAGTTACTCCCCAATCCCTCCCATTACCAAAAATACAATCTTAACAGCTCAGAAGCATTTCACCTTCACTCTCTCTATAGATTCTTTTCCTCTACCAAGCCTTCCTCCTGTTGCTTAGAGTGGATGATGTCAATTAGATATTAATTTTATAATTAATATTATCAAATATTGAAATCAAACTAATGCATGTTCAATTCACTTTCAATTGGTAAATACAAGAAGAGATAACTAGGGCAAGAGAGCTTTCTTACTGCTCCTTAAATAAAGCACAGTGCCCATTCCCAGAGCCATGGGATTAGGGTGCAACATGTAAGGCAGCATCACTTTCAGGTGCTGGCCTTGTACTTGCATACTTTGTGAGTAGGCACCTCTCTATATTCCCCATCCTTATAAGGTGCCTCCTGTGCCTTATTCTAAAGGCCCTATGCTGTTCTGTCTACAAGTGAAGATGGTAAAGGGGTTGCTGAAGGAAAAGGGGTTGCTGAGGATTATCCTCAGGTAATCACCTATGGAGACACAGACACAGTTGGGTACCACTTTCCCCTCTCATTTCCCATTAATTTCAAATTCTTGCTAAAACCTGAACCCCTGGCTGGTGCCTGATCAATTCCACATGAAAGAAGAGCAAACCCTGGATAGTGAGAAAGGCTTCCAGTCCCAAGGTCTCAAAATCTATTAGGTATCAATTAGCTACTACAGGACCATGGCACACTAAATGCCTGGAAAGTCCATAATGCTGTCACCAGAGCCCTGTGGCTAACCAGAATGCCAGCCCCTCCTACTCCTTCTAGGACATCACTCTCTCCGTCGATTTTTCTATTGGATGAAGGAATAAATAACTATCTTACTCATCTTTAAAAATAAAAAGAAATCCCAGACTTCTCCTGATCCCACCTTCCCCATCAGCTACCATGCATTTGTCTTATCAAGTCTTATCAACTAGTCTTATCAAGGTCACCAAACACATTCATGTTGCCACACAGGAGGGCCAAATCTTAGCCCTCATCTCATTGATCCTATCAACAGCATCTAACATGGCTGACCACTTTCTTCTCCTGATATACTTCCTTCCCCTGGCTGCTAGGATGCTGCACTCTCTGAGCTTTTCTCCTACCTCATTGCTGCTCCTTCTCAGTCTCCTCTTCTCTATGACTTCTTACTGTTTGAGCATCCCAGGTCTCAATCTTTGATCCTTGTCTATTCTATATTCACTCCCTTCATGATCTCACCCAATTTCATGACTTGAAATCATCACCAAATAGGCTAACAATGCTCATATTTATATTTCTAGCCTAAATTGCTCTAACTCCAGTTTTACATTCAGATGCCCATTCAATACTGTCTCTTCAATGTCCACCAGACATCTCAAACTCAATGTGCCTGAAAAAGAACTCTATCTTATCCCTCCCACCAGCCACTCCTCGGAAGGAAGGTTGGGCAATCCCTCTAACCTGCTGCACACACATTCTTTCATCTCAATTAAAAGCAACTAGAATACAACTTTTTAGTTGCTCAGGCCTAAAAGCCTACAGTTATCTTCAACTTCTTCTCTCTCTCATAATCCGTATCCAATCTGGCAGGAAATCCTGTTGGCTTTCTTTCTATTTACCCTACCATCTCTCATGTGAATTACTACTACACCTGCTAATGAGTCTTCCTGCTTCTCCTTGCACTGCCTCTACACTACTGTTAAATGATGTGTTCTCAATATAGGAGGCAAAAATTTTTGTAATACTCCTGATGGCAGAATCACTTCTGCTTACAAACATTACTCTAGAAATAAAGTCTGTGAATTTATAGGTATCTTGATTCTGTAACTTGATGAAAAGAAGTTTAAAAAACATACTGAAAGTGCAAACTGCCATCTTGAGTGTGGAATTAAAATTTATTTAAAAATATCCTAGTGTATTTTTGATTGTCAGCCCAGATATTCCCTAGTCCTAAAATGTTGGTGAACTTGAATCTCTTGTGAGAAAGGGGTGGGGTTTGATAGCTGGCAGCTAAGCACTATATAATGAGCTACGGTAGGGGCAATGCCTAAAGCATCTGACTACTAATCAGAAGGCTGGTGGGTTCAAACCCACCAGCTGTTCCACGGAAGGAAGATGGGGCAATCTACTTCCATAAAGATTTGCTGTCTTGGAAACCTAATGCAGGTTGCTATGAGTCGGAACTGACTCGATGGCAGTGAGTTTTTTTTTTTTTTTTTTTTTTTTAAGCACTAAAATATAACTTGAAACTCTGGGAATGCTGCTATGCAAATTCATTTTGCAGTACCAAACAAAGATAGGGAACCATCTGTGTACAGGAAAGAACACTGGACTAATTGGGAAACAAAAGACCTGATTGTAATACAGGCTCTTTCAATAAAGAAATGTGTTTATCCATCAACAGACCTTATCTACTGGCTGGGCATTGGGACCACAAAAATGAATAAAAGAGTTTCTGGCCTAGAGTAAAAAGCCTAGAGGGAAGAGATCCATCTCCACCTGAGTCTTGATTTCTTCAACCTCAAATCAAAATCTCCAAAATGCCATCAAAGTGAAAAAGAAAATTAAGATTTTCTGTATATGCTTACAATATGCTGTGAGCGTGGCAAAAGGAAAACACAAACAGAAGCAGGCACTGTGGTACTAGAACTAAGGTAAAGTCACTATATCATACTTTTTTCTTTTCAAATGAGGATACAAATATTACTATACCAAGTCACTATTTTGTAAAGAAGAAAAATCACTATTTAAACTTCTACTGCTTGATATAATAAAAAGACTGAGTACACATCCAAATGATCCTTGGGAGCAAAATGGAATAGAAATGGCAGTTAATTTCAGGCCTTTTCAGAAAGCATTATTTATTGGGGGAGGGGGGTGGAATACACATAGATATAGATATTGTTGTTGTTGTTGTTATGTGCCGTCGAGTCGGCCCTGACTCATAGCGACCCCTCCTCCTTGGGTTTCTGAGGCAGTATCACTACGGAAGTAGGATTGCCCAACCTTCCTTCTGAGGAGTGGCTGGTGGGTTTGAACCACCAGCCTTCT
>NW_006921841.1:1392390-1439019 GCF_000298275.1 Orycteropus afer afer | reverse complement strand
CATAGTGCCTAAGGCACTTAACTACTAACCAGAAGGCTGGTGGTTCAAACCCACCAGCCACTCCTCAGAAGGAAGGTTGGGCAATCCTACCTCCGTAGTGATACTGCCTCGGAAACCCAAGAAGGGGTCGCTATGAGTCGGGGCCGACTCGACGGCATATAACAACAACAACAACAACATCACTGCGGAAGTAGGATTGCCCAACCTTCCTTCCGAGGAGTAGCTGGTGGGTTTGAACCACCAGCCTTCTGATTAGTAGTCAAGTGCCTTAGGCACTACACTACCAGAGCTCCTATATATACATACATACACACACACACACACACACTCATTAGGATTAAGCACTGTGGGCAATTTTTCTCCTTACACAGATTCCTAAAGTTTAGATTACTCCAAATTATTAATATTTCTGCTATGCTCCAACTAGAAAGTCATTTACTTACAATGTTTGAGCCTTTCAATTACCGTAACACCCAGATCCTGCAAAGTAAAGTAAGAGTGCTGTCTTTTAAATCAGTCCATCCCCTGGCACATCCTCACTCATATTCACACTCAGCTGTTCTTGTTTTTCTCTAAACATACCACACTCTTGTGCCTTTCAAGGCTTTGCACATGGTCCTTCTCAGGCCATTCTCGAAGGTTCCTCCCCACTCTCTGAAGGCCTAACCAGCTGCTGGGATGTTGGCTCTAATTCATGGCAAGTCCACCTGTGTCCGAGGAGAACCGTACTCCATGGGGTTTTCAATGGCTGATCTTCTGACGTGGATCCCTAGCCTTTCTTCTGAGGAGCCTCTCGGTAGACTCAAAGCTCCAACCATTCAGTTATTAACTGTTTGTATAACCCACACACTCCCCTAATTACCTAATAAACAAAACCAAAAAACCACCAAATCAGTTGCTGTTGATTCCCACTCATGATGACACCTTAAGTGTCAGAGTAGAGCTGCGCTCCACACAGTTTTCAATGACTGTAATCTTCTGGAAGGAGATCACCAGGTCTTTCTTCCCAGGTGCCTGTGGTTGGATTTGAACCAGCTTTCAGCGGAAGGTTTAATCTTTGGTACCTCCCAGGGATTTCCCTAAAAACCTGCTGTTGAGTGCTCTTGATTAACTCACCTTTAAATACCTGGCTGAAATGACATCCACAAGAAGCCTTCCTTTAAAAGAAGCCTTCCTTTAACTTCTTTACAGTTATAGTACTTTCTAGTATCTTCTTCATTCTGCAACTGAAGGATTTAAGACATGACTGCAATCATTTACTAGCTGTCTGTCCTGCAGGAGACACTTTTCTAACCCTAAAACATGGTTATAGAGGGTCTCAATACAGATCTGCAAATAAAGAGATCAACTGTATGGAAGACAAGAGTGAAAAGGCTTTGCTACTTTTACAAAAGATTCAGATCTTGAGGTCTGTTAACTCTTTTCGGCTTGGAATTATTAGAAGTTATTTATAAATTATAAGAAAATCATTTCTGGTATGCACATTAACAATTATACTATCAGGTTTCAAGGTTCAGCTAGAAGATTCTTCTTAAAAAAAGAATCATCTCTATTGGCAAGCTAGAAAACAAGTGTCTAATAAAGTCTCTTTATTAAATACATACAGACATCCAAATGTGAAATATTATTACTTCTTAAAAATTTCACCCATTAGACTATAATTCATCTGAATAGGAAAGTACAAAAGAAAAGAAAGCCTATCACAGAGGGAACGTTTATAGGAAAAACAGGTGTGGTTACTGAACACTTCAACTCAATATTAAATCATCTTATAACTCCCCAAAGGCTCACTGCTTCTCAAGGTCGGATAACGTCTGATAGAAACAATACAGACCAATTCCCCGTGAAAGGTGAGAAAGTACACGTGCAATTAGTTGTAATTGTTGTTGCTGTGTGCTGTCAAGTTGATGCCAAGTCATGTCACCTACCATGTCCGGCATAAAGGACTATAAAGATAGGTTAAGGAAAAGTGAGATGTAAATACATAACACAGCAGAAACATTTATACATAAAGTATGTTCCTCAGCTTAGTTAAATAATGTGCAGAGATGGGGATGGAAATTAACAGGTGTCCATTTCCATATACACACCTTGTGCTTGATGAGATCAAGATTTCATTTAATCTTTACAGCCACCTGTGAGATACATATTGTTAACCTCAATTCAGCAAGTAAGGAAGCTAAAGCTCAGAAAGATGAATGTGACCCCAAGCTTGCCTGGATCCACAACCTCACCGCCTCACACTGCTCCCTCTCAAGGGACAATAGTCTCTTGAGTCAGTTCAGTCTCTGAGTACAAACTAGGAACTAGGGAGTAGGGGTATATCATGCATCCTGGTTTGCCTAAAACAGCAATGGTTTACATTGTTATCTGGCCATAATTGTCAATAGTGCCTTGCTTCAGTCTCCAAAGTGTCTGGCTTGAAGAATTATATGGTCTGTGTGAGTATGAAGAGTCTCTGCATAACACAAATGGCTAAATGTTCAGTACTAACTGAAAGATTGCTACATCAAACTCACTGGAGGTGCCTTGGAAGAAAGACCTGGTGATCTGTTTCTTAAGGTCACAGCTATGAAAACTTTATGGAGCCCAGTTCTAGTCCGACAGACATGTTGTCACCATAAGTAGGAATCAACTTGATGGCAAATGGTTGTTTCTGGCTTATAAGTATAAAAGAGTAAAAACTTATTTCTATAAAAATATATCTAGTCTGAAGCAAGATTGGAGCATTTGGAAAAAAAGAGTACTATTTTAATAAAAATGATTATGATATTTCTCATTCACTGAACTTTTTAACATGCTAAGTCCTTTACATAGGAGCTCTAGTGGCATAGTGCCTAAGGCATTTGACTGCTAACCAGAAGGCTGGTCATTCAAACCCACCAGCCAGGCACTCCTTGGAAGGCTGGTCATTCAAACCCACCAGCCAGGCACTCCTTGGAAGGAAGACTGGGCAATCTACTTCTGTAGAGATACTGCCTCAGAAATCCTATCATTCACCGAATTTTTTCCATGCTAAGTCCTTTACATATATGATTTAGTTTTCAAATATCCAATGAAGTATGTATTACCATACTCAATATTTAAGTAAGAATAGTGTTTATGGAGACAAATTATTTAAGGTCACCTAAGGAAGATGGGGCAATCTACTTTCCATAGTGATACTGCCTCGGAAACCCAAGGAGGGGTCGCTATGAGTCAGGTCTGACTCGATGGCACATAACAACAACAACAACGAGTACTCAAGTTGATGGGTCCAGATGATATGAGGCAGTTACTGAAACTACAGAACGTGGTCAATAGCTCTTGGGACACCTTGGAGGGAAGGGATGAAAAAGAAAAATGAAAGACAAGGATGAAGCCAGTGGCCAGGAAGAAGATCAAGCTTTCTTGTTTCCTCTTCCTGCAATGTGAGTCTCTTTCCTACAACTCCCATGTCTTTGGTAAGTCTACCAGATTTTCAAATGTGTGTGCATGTGTGTGTATAGAATCCAGAACACACATGGGAGCAAGTTCAACACAAATGAGGAGGCACTCACCTGAGACAGGAGGACTATGGACTTATTAGCAAGATCATGGGGAGACTTTCAGAGGTTTTGAAAGTGGACATTAAAGATAAATTTCCCTACATTTCTAAGAAGCACGTATATCTCAGCTAAAATCTGAGGAAGAAGGGGGAATAATGGAAGAAGGGAGGGAGAGAAGGATGGAGGAAGGGAAAACAAACACATGCAATACCGAAAAACCAAAACCCACTGTCATTGAGTCGATTCTGACTTACAGCAGTGTTCTAGGACAGAGGAGACCTGCCCCATACGGTTTCCAAGGCTGTAAATCTTTACAGAAACACACTGCCACATCTTGTCCCCATGGAGCGGCTATTAGGTTTGAACTGCTGACCTTTTGGTTAGCAGCTATTCTGGTTATGCTCTAACAAGAATATACCACAAATGGGATGGCCTTAACAAACAGGAGTTTATTTCCTTACAGTTTGGGAGGCTAGAAATCCAAGTTCAAATTACCATGTTCTAGGGCCATGTGAAAACCCCTCGACCCTGGGCTTCAGCTCTGCCTCTTGCTAGAGGCATCTCTTCACTCAGGCAGCTACTGACTGCTGAGGCTAACAAGCCCAAGATTGACAAATAAAAAGGCACAGTCCCCATGTTACCAAACCACACGGAAGACCATCAATTTAAGTCCATTGTAAGTCTCAACGTGGGCAGAGCAGGCAGGCTGCTGAACAATGCCAAGGCTACGTGCAGGGTCCAAGTGTACCATAGGAGCTCTGGTAACGTAGTGCCTAAGGCACTTGACTGCTAACCAGAAGGCTGACAGTTCAAACCCACTAGCCACTCCCTGGAAGGAAGGTTGGGCAATCTACTTCTGTAGTGATACCTCCTCGGAAACCCAAGGAGGGTCACTATGAGTCAGGTCTGACTCAAGGGCACATAACAACAACATTCCCAAAGCTGCGTCTTATATATGGGAACCAGACCACATAGGCCAAAGCAGCTACTCAGCTGCTCCAATAGATTCCACCATGGAGTTAATTACCAGTCTCACCATGGGAAATAACTACATCCAGCTGCCCAACCACTTAACCAGGCCCAGCCAAGTTGACAAACAAATATAACCACCACAGCAGCCAAATGCTTTAACCACTGCACCACTAGAACTCTTTCAGCACAAGCAATGGTTGCTATAAAATGGCAATAAAAGCTGTATTTTTTATATCTGGTATGAACCTTGTTAACTCAATGAAACTGTATGTTCCTTAAATGCAGAAACCATAGAATCCATCCTATTTCACTTCTATAACTTTCATGAAGTCCACTTTAAAAAACTGCCTTTGCAAAATTAGAAAAAGAGGATTATGATATCACTACCTTAGTCAAATTGTTACATAAAATCATTTGTTTTGTTTGGTTTGGTTTTTGCCCTTGTTAAATTTTATATTCTTCCTACTGCATTCAGGTAGAGATAAGTACTAACTTAATTTACAGGGATAGAAACCAGGCCATAGAGAATGGCTTAACTAAGGTGATAGTCACTGGTACAATCAAGAGTAGAATTAATTACAGTCTCAATGTATATCAAGTAATCACATTCTTGTTGCTGTTAGTTTTGCTGGCTCTGACTCATGGCAATCTTATTACATACTGACCTCATTTTTTAAACATCAGCCAGTTGGAGAATATAAAACAATAAATGTTCACTGAACTTCCATCAATCAAACCTGTAATCTATTAATCATACCTGACACTCAGATGTTCTGGTAATGAAAGAAGTCAGCCAGTAAATAATCTAATATACACACACACACACACATATGCACATACCACCAGCATAATCATCCATATCACCATCAGTATCAATTTTAAAAGACATAAATGTACATTGCATTGCACCTCTTTTTTTGCAAAGATAACTATGACACTGTTAACAATGGTTACCTTTAGACAGAGGAATTACAATGACCAGGGAGACCACCTTAATTTTCATTTTTATACACTTCTATGTATTTTAAAAGGAGTTCTGATAGCGTAGTGCCTAAGGCACTTGACTGCTAACCAGAAGGCTGACAGTTCAAACCCATCAGCCACTCCTCGGAAGGAAGGTTGGGCAATCTACTTCCATAGTGATACCACCTCAGAAACCCAAGGAAGGGTCACTATGAGTCAGGTCTGACTCCACAACACGTAACAACAACAACATATATTTTAAACTTACTTCACATATTATTTTCTTAAAATTGAGCAACTGTTTTAAACATACAATGATTAATGCTTTACTTTTTTGCTGTACATCTCTTCTAGAATCTTGGGGAAACAGAAAATATCAGCCATGTCAGAAAAACAATTTTCTTCAGTAATCAATTCTTGCCTCCTAAGGAAGAAATTAAACAAACCTGAAAACTATTCCATTATGTCACAAATTTTTCATTTAAATCTCCAAGTGTTTTTTGTCACTGCTCTTTTAAGAGCAGACTGGTTGTTGCCCAGAATTTTTCCACCATGCCCACCTCAGAGATCTGTATCCAATGAGGAGATGGGTCCTAAGCTGCCCAGAGCAGCACAGGCTAACCTTTCCAGGGTGGTAAGCACCAGCAAGGCCAAAGTTAATCCTCAGTCACGAAGGGGCTGTGGATGCCGTAACTTACTAGAAAAAGCAAGACCACTGTCAAGAGCTGTTCTCTGGAAGAACAAGCCTTCAAAGGTACAATATCTCACTTTGGGGTATATAACTAAAAATTCCTTAAGTTTTTAGCCTGGGTGTAATTTCTAAACAAAATAATGGAGTGTGAGTATTGGTGGAGGGGGTGGGGCACTAGTTAATAAATCACAATGGCTTCAGAATTAAAATAACTATCATTTGATCTAACAGGCAAAGAGGAAACGACCAAGAATTAATTAAACACTGGGACACACTGCTCTTTATCATTTCCAAGGTTGCTGGATCTCACACCTCTAGGAAACATGACACCAGAGACACAGTAAATATGGTAGACTTATAAGAATGGCAGCCCAGGAGTTGAGTTTGTTCAGCCTTGCCCAAGGACTGTGATGATCCAATCAGTACTCAGTACTATGTCTAGTCCGTCTTAGTAAATACACCTTTACTGTAAATATGTTTCAAGTAATTTTTTAAAAAGAAAATTGATTTAAAAAAATTCTTTTGAACATTTTATTGTACTTTTGGTGACAGTTTAGAGTAAATGAGTCTCTCATTCAACAATTTACATACAATTTGTTTTGTGACATTAGTTGTAATCCATCAATGTAACAGTACTAAGTGGTAAATTATTTTTATTTTGATAACTTTTTATTATGAACTGGGTGAAAGTTTACAAAGAAAATTGGTTTCTCATTCAACAGTTCATACACAGTTTGTTTTGTGACATTCACTGCAATTCCCACAATGTAACAGCACTCTTCCTGCTTCCTCTCTGTGTTTACCATTTCTATTCATCCTTCTTTCCTAACCCTTTCTGCCTTCTGAGCTTTATCGCTGGGCAAATGCCGCCCTTTTGATCTCTCATATGGTTGATCATTCTACAGAAGCCTGTACTTCCTTTGTGTTATTGTTCACTTTATAGGCCTATTGTTTGGCTGAAAGTTGACCAGAGAGGTGAGTTCAGTTCCAGGCTTACAGGGTATCTAAGGGCCTTTGGAGGAGCTTTGGCAGCATAGTGCTTAAGGCATTTGACTGTTAACCAGAAAGCTAGCGGTTCAAACCCATCAGCCACTACTTGGAAGGAAGGTTGGGCAATCCACTTCCATAGTGATACTGCCTCGGAAAGCCAAGGAGGGGTCACTATGAGTGGGATCCGACTTGATGGCAGTGTGTTGCATTGTGTTAAGGGTCTCTGATGCCATAGTGCGTAAGGCATTTGACTGCTAACCAAAATGCTGGCAGTTCAAACCCACCAGCCACTCCTTGGAAGGAAGACTGGGCAATTTACTTCCACAGTAACACCGCCTCAGAAACCCAAGGAGGGGTTGCTATGAGTAGGATCAGACTCAATGGCAGTGAGTCTGGTTTTGTGTTTTTTTTAAGGGCCACAGTCTTGGGGTTTCCACCAGTCTCTATCAGATCAGTAAGCCTGGACTTTTACATCACTTTGAGTTTTGTTCCAGATTTTTCTTCTACTCTATCCAGGTACTTCCTATTGTGATCATTTTCAGAGAAGTGAGAAGTGGTAGTCAGTACCTCTAGTGCCTCTGGGCTCATGGTCATGGAGGCTGGGGTTCATGTGGTCCATTACTCCTTTGGACTGCTTCCTTGCATCTCTGATTTTCTTCACTCTTCTTTGCTCAGGATGGACAGAAACCAACAGTGGCACTTTAGATGGCCGCTAACAAGCTTTTAAGACAAGTCACAACTCACCAAAGTAGAATGTAAAACAATGTCTTTGTGGACTATGGTATGCCAAATGACCTTGATGTCTGCTGAGACTATGGTCCTGAATCCCCAGGTCCAGCAACTCATTCCCTCAAGGTGTTTGGTTATGGCTAAGAAGTTCACATAACTTAGCCCCCCATGTGCTCTTCTACATCCATGGATATGCTTATAGCATATGTAGAAATATCCTCTGTCAAACCTATGTATATACATGAGTGTATTCCCATTTGCCTTCCCACATCTGTTCAGCTTGCATGTCTAGCTATGTATCCACTTATAGATTACTATTTTTGCGGGATTGTATATGTAATAATATTTATCCATCTTGCCTTTAACTCTTGTGCTCCTACCAGTGTCTTCTTACTTTGCATTGATCATTTGGTGCTGACCTCCCCCTTATCGTATATTGTCTTTCCCTTCACCCAAGTGTTTTCCCTTTAGTTAGTGATTTATCCTTCCTTACTCTCCCACCTCTGGTAACTTTCAAAGAATGTTTCTTTTTGTGTGTCTTTTTGACTTTTTAGGGTGCTGATCTTATGCAATATTTATCCTTTTTTGATAAGCATAATATCTTCCTGGGTCATCCATACAATGAGATGTTTCACAGATTCATCATTTTTCTGTAACATTGTATAGTATTCCATTGTATGTATATACACCATAGTTTGCTTACCCATTTATCCACTGATGGGCCCTTAGGTTGTTTCCATCTTTTTACTATTGCTATGAACATGGGTATGTGTTTATCTATCTGTGTCACAGCTCTTATTTCTCTAGTATGTATCTTTAGTAGTGGGATTGCTAAATCATATGGTATTTCTATTTTTAATTTTTTAAGGAAGCGCCATATCTTTTTCCACAATAGTTATATGACTTTACAGTTCCACCACCAGTGTATGAGGTTCCAGTCTGTCTACACCCTTGCCAGCATTTGCTGTTTTCTGTTTTTTTTGAACATTATTGTTTTGATTTGCATCTCTCTAATGGGTAATGATTGTGAGTGTTTCATGTGTAAGTTGACCACCTGAATGTCTTTTTTGGTCAAGTGTTTGTTCATGGCCTCTGTCCATTTTATAATTGGAATTATTTCTTTTTGCTGTTGAGGTGTTGAGTTTTCTGTAAATTTTAGAGATTAGTCTCTTGTCTAATATATCTTAGCCAAAAATATTTGTCTAGTCTGTAGGTTCTCTTTTTACTCTTTTCAGTGAAGTCTTTTGATATGCATAAATGTTTAATATTTAGGGTGACACAGTCATCTGGTTTGTCTTCTGCTGTTTGTGCATTTTTAGTTATGTTTGATTGTATATTTATGCCACGTAAGGAGCTCTGGTGGTGTAGTGGTTAAGGCATTTAGCTGCTAACCAAAAGGTTGGTGGTCTGAACTCACTAGCTGCTCCATGGAAGAAAGATGAGGCAGTCTGCTTCCACAGAGATTTACAGCCTTGGAATTTTATGGGGGTCGCTATGAGTTGGAATTGACTCAATGGCAGTAAATTTGGTTTTCTGGCTTATTACTGTCCCTAAATTTGTCCCCATTTTTTCACTGATGATCTTTATAGCTTTAAGTTTTACATGTAGATCTCTGATCCATTTTGAGTTAGTTTTTGTGTATGGTGTGAGATATGGATCCTGCTTTATTTTCTGCAAATGGATATCCAGTTTTGCTAGCATCATTTGTTAAAGAAACTATCTCCTTCCTATTTAATGGTTTTTGGTTCTTTGTCAAAGATCAGCTGTCCATGGTGGATGGGTTTAGTTCTAGGTTCTCAATTCTGTCCTACTGGTCTGTGTGTTATCTGTTATCATACCAACACCAGGCTGTTTTGACTAGTGTGGCTGTATAGTAGGTTTTGAAACTGGGGAATGTGAGGCCTCCAATTTTGTTCTTTTTCTTTAGTAGTGCTTTGCTTATGCAGGGTCTCTTTCCTTTCCACATAAAGTTGCTAATTAGTTTTACCATCTCTCTAAAGCAAGATGATAGAGTCTGGATTGGGATTGCATTATATCTGTAGATTTTGAGTAGCACTGACATTTTCTCAATGTTAAGTCTTTCTGTCCTTGAGTATTTCTTTCATTTATGTGGGTCTCTTTTGGTTTCTTGTAATGTTGTGTAGTTTTCTTTGTAGAAGTCTTTTGTATCTCTGGTTAGATTTATTCCTAAGTACTTCATCTTTTGGGTGGCTATTGTAAATGGTATGTTTTCCTGATTTCCTTTTCAAAGTTCTCTTTGTTAGTGTAGTCTGACTAATTTTTGTACATTGATCTTGAACCTTACCATTTTGCTGAATCCAATTAATTCCAGTAGTTTTCTCATCTTGAAAGAGGTGCAGCCAGAATGCTCCTTGGAAGTGAGAATGGCAAGACTTGGCCTCACACATTTTGGTCATATTGTTAGACGAGACCAGTCCCTGGAGAAGGTTATCATGCTTAGTAAAGCAGAGGGTGAGCAAAAAGGAGAAGACCCTCAACACCAAAGACTAAGACAGTGGCAATGGCCTCAAGCATGGCAATGGCTGTGAGGATGGTGAGGGACTGGGCATTGTTTCATTCTTTTGTACACAGGGTCACTATGAGTTGGAGCTGACTCTACAGCACCTAACAACAGTTTTCTTGTTGAGTTTCCAGGATTTTCTATGTATAGGATCATATCATATCTTTAAAAAGAGACAGTTTTACTACTTCTTTTCAATTTGGATGTCTTTTATTTCCCTTTCTTGTCTTATTGCTCTGGCTAAGACTACTAGTACAATACTGAATAGGAGTCGTGATAAAGGGCATTCTTGTCTGGTTCTTGTTCACAAGATGAGTATTTTCAGTATCGCTCCACTGAGAATAATGGTGGACACTGGTTTTATCTAGATGCCTTCATGCTGAGGAATTTCCCTTCTATTCCTATTTTGCTGAGGGTTTGTATCAAGAATAGGTGTTGAATTTTGTCAAATGCCTTTTCTGCATCAATTGATAGGATCATGCAGTTCTCTTTTGTTTCATTTATGTTGTTGTTGTTGTCGTTATTTGCCATCGAGTCGGCCCCGACTCATAGCGACCCCTCCTTGAGTTTCCGAGGCAGTATCACTACGGAAGTAGGATTGCCCAACCTTCCTTCCGAGGAGTGGCTGGTTCATTTATGTAGTGGATTCACTGATTGTTTTTCTAATGTCTGAATCATCCTTACATACCTGTTATGAATCTCACTTGGTTGTGATGTATTATTTTTTGACATGTTACTGGAGTCTATTAGTTGTGATTTTGTTGAGAATTTTTGTGTATTTGTTCATGAGCGGTACCAATGTAGATGCTGGCATCGTCCTGGGCAAGCAGTGCCAGTTTCTGGTTCTTGCCCTTGTTGGCATGCTGCTTGCAATAATTCAAATTCATTGTTTTTGTTCAGTTTCTTCCTCTAATTGGTATTTTATCTACTTCTTTATCCTTTCTTTGAAGCTCTGGGTTCCAGGATCGCCATATGTATTCATTTCACTTGGTTTCTCAGGTCTTTGAAGAAGGCCTGGATTGTGTATTTGCCTGCATTACCATCTTGTATCCTCTTCTCTGGAAACTGGTTCTGCTGTAGCCTTCAGCTACCAGCACCTCCACACTCTGCAGCTCCAAACTCGTTCTGCTGCCAGCTAGCTCATTCTCCTTCTGGATTCTCTCCAGATGTCTGACCTGGAGATGCTGTGCCATTTAAGCTGCAGACGATCTCTACCTCTAAGGTCTCCTGGGTTTCTTTCCTGGTATTCAGACAACCAGATTTTCAAATTTTGATTATAAACAGAGTGCATGTTCATTTAAAACTGGACTCTTTAAAATGAAAATAATTATTTTCCTGTAGTTCTATCACTTTTTAAAAATGAAGACTTAATTTTTATTATGTGCTGATACTGTCACTTTTCAGACACTACCATTTTTCTATTTCATTAAATAACAAAAAATTGAAAAAAAGAACTTTTTCCATAGATAGATAATTTATGAGCTGCTTAGTAGTCTACCTTCGAGCTGCATTATGTGAGCATTCTGACTCCGCTTCTCCTGCTCCCAATATCAGGCAGGAGAAGCATATGTCTGGGCATGTGTTACATTTTATGTGTAAGTTATTTGTGTGTGTGTCATGTACAATGCTTATGAATCTTCAATAATGAATATTCTTTTTATAAAATTCAAATTTCTTTGTTAAGTATTAAAGTTGAACAAATCTTTAGATCTACATTTTTTAATATTCTTTTGTAATACTCCCCATTAAGATCCGCAGATTAATTTTATAATTGGGTAGTGATTATTTTTCCACTGACTTGAAATTCTTCATATATTTGTGTGTGTGTGTGTAGGGAGAGGGAACGTTGCTTTAAAAGGGAAAGCTCTTTTGAGAGTTCACATCCTTCCTGTCTTCTGCCACATACCTATTGATAAACCCTAAAAAATCCACTGCCACTGAATTGATTCCACTCATAGCGATCCCCCTGGGTTTCCAAGGTTATAAACCTTTACGGAAGTAGATTGCCTCATCTTCCTCCCCCAGAGCAGCTGACTGGTTTTGAACCACAGACCATCTGGTTAGGAGCCAAATGTCTTACCTACTATGCCACCAGAGCTCCTTCACCAATTGATAAGTAAGATCATTTACAGCTAAAAAAATGTTCTTAAGCAAGGAAGGTTTGAAGAAATAAGGAGGTAAGGAAATGTGTGTATGTGTGTGTACATAGCCACTCATTTTCAGTTTACATAAACTTCAAAAATAAATGAGAAGAGTTGTAGATAATCTAATTAATAAAAATATTCAAGTTTAGCTGTGATGAGATCTAACTACAGATAAAAAGTGATAATACTTTTAACAGAGATTTTTTTCTGCATGTTGTTGTTGTTGTTGTTATGTGCCGTCGAGTCAGCCCCGACTCATAGCGACCCCTCCCAGTATCACTACGGAAGTAGGATTGCCCAACCTTCCTTCCGAGGAGTGGCTGGTGGGTTTGAACCGCCAGCCTTCTGGTTAGCAGTCAAGTGACTTAGCCACTATGCTACCAGAGCTCATATGTATAACAAATGGTTACAGTAATTTCTTCAAATCCTGTTTTTTTCACATTTCATTAAGTAAACATTATACTGAACCTATGTCAGTATCTGAGAAAATTTGAGATACATTATCAGAAAATGTCAATTTCAAATATGAAGAGATGAACTTTTCATTTTTACTTTACCATGGATGTTTCAAAGAAATGAAACATGCAAACTGCTACCCATGCTCTAAAAACAGAAATAAAATAATTAGGTCACATTGATGGCTCCTTTCTCAGGGGCGGGGAGTCAGGGTGGTGG
Organism: Orycteropus afer afer; assembly: GCF_000298275.1. Taxonomy (NCBI): domain Eukaryota; kingdom Metazoa; phylum Chordata; class Mammalia; order Tubulidentata; family Orycteropodidae; genus Orycteropus; species Orycteropus afer. The sequence continues at coordinate 1,425,807 of NW_006921841.1, read as the reverse complement.
TGGTGATGATGAATACAACTGGAATGTTTATTGTCACTGAAATTCTTCAGGCCTGGATTCTAAGTAAGGGTCTTAATGAAGGTTACCATGACAACTTAAATGACAGAAAATGCCCCCTTCTTTTTTCTACCAAGTTGTTTTCTCTGCAAAATCATTTCAAGCCTCCTAAAGTCTGTGTACGAGCTCTGGTAGTGTAGTGCCTGAGGCATGTGACTGCTAACCAGAATGCTGGCGGTTCAAACCCACCAGCCACTCCTCGGAATGAAGGTTGGGCAATCTACTTCCTAGTGATACCGCCTCAGAAACCCAAGGAGGGGTCGCTATGAGTCAGACCAACTCCATGGCAGTGGTTGCGTTTCTTTGCGTTTAAAATCTGTGTGAATGGATCATCTATAACAATAATGAACAACTCTTTACAGGTTTTATTCAGAAATGCCTCCATGTAAATCCTTAAAACCAAGTATAAAGACATAAAATATAAATTCCATTAAATCTACATGGAACAGAAAAACCTATACTGAAAATACACACACACACACACACAAAACAAACCAAACACACTGCCGTCGAGTTGGATCCAACTCATAATGACCCCTCTTTGGGTTTCAGAAGTAGTATCACTACAGAAATAGATTGTCCAACCTTCCTTCTGAGGAGTGGCTGGTGGGTTTGAACTGCCCTTCTGGTTAGCAGTCAGTTGTCTTCGGCACTGTGCCACACACACTCCTTAAAATATAAAATGTTGAGAGAATTCTGAAATTACTCTACATTACCAGAGGCACAGCATATTACCACCATATGCTTCATTTCAAAAATGATGGGAAATTACTTGCAAGGTAGTTTTGAAAGAAGATTACAGCACTTAAATCCTGTTTATCATTATTTTCCTATCACCTAAGCTCTTATCGGAAGGTGTTAGGAAGGAGTCCAGGGGAAGACCAGTACTATTTTGTACAGAAAGATAAGTAAATACATAACCTATATATATATAAAAAAAAGTTTTTGTTTCAGCTAATCTTTTTTTTTTTTAACACAGAATATGGGTTTTAAAGTTTGTTTTCACACAGCTTCAAATGTATAAACCTAACAAAGATGACTGTAATAAAACTGATCCTTCACCATCATTCTCTAAAAGAAAACTGTCTCAAGATAAGTGCACTATTATGGAGAAAATGATATTTAGTTGAGATATTCTGATAGCAAGACAATAAAATTTAAGTAAGCCCATGGGGAAAAAAATTTAAGTCAGTTTTACAATGTAGCAGTACTGAGACTTCAAAGCTGGTTTTGTTGCCCATCAAAGGAAACACAACTAAAGTTAGGCACTTCCTTCAGAAAAACTTAGAGAACCTATATATATCTGCTTCAGTGAGTAAGCTGCATATAAAGATTTACAGGCTTGGAAACCTTATGGGATGGTTCTACTCTGGGACCATTATCTCATTTGACCAAGAGATAAGAGATACACATCAAGCATACTAAAAGCAAGTGGAAAATAATTTAGTTGTATAATATTCTCAGAGATTTTGTGCCCTCATTACTTAATGAAACTAATTATCAGCACTACCAAAAGGATGGTAGCTCAAACTACAGATTGCTTCAGACTGATCAAGATTACTATGGAGAAGAGTTGGAGAAACCAGTCAATCATCAAGACTGTCTAACTGTTCACTATTAGAAACACTCCTCTGCTGTCAACAAAGCTGCCAATTTAAAGCATTAGCAGAACTCAAAACTCAAACTCACTGCCATCAAGTCGACTCTGACTCATGGCAACCCCCACTGGGTTTCCAACGCAGTAAATGTTCATGGAAGTAGACTGCCCAATCTTCCTTCTGTGGAGTGGCTGGTGGGTTTGAACTGCCAACCTCCTGGTTAGCAGTCAAATGCCTTAAGCACTGTACCACCAGAGCGCCTTATTAGCAGAACTAGAGCCCAGCAAGTCCAAAGGCCTTAAAGACAAAAGAGTAGTAATGCAACACTTCACAAAATTTTGCTTCAGATTCCAAATTTGAAACCTAAAGCATGTTTCATGATGTCATTAGTGACAAACCAAACTGAACCTTTGAATTATGTTATAGCGGCAAAATGTATTATTGCTAACTTTGTACACATAAATAAAGGGTGAGTAAGCTGGGTTCCTTAATAACCAGCATGATTCTTAAGTGTTGTCAGTACACAAAACCTATGAGTTGCCTAAAACTTTGAAAAAAAAATTTTTTTCTAGATACTCTTTTAGAATATATGTAAGTAGTACAATTTTCAGACTCACCTTACCACGCTGCAGTCTTCAAGCTGAAGTGGGTTTGAGGTAGTCCTGAGGAAGGGTGGAGCACCAGACATGTATTCTAGGAGGAGTTACACAGGCACCTGAAATGGTACACAGCGTTCTTATGGTCCTGGCTAATTTGTTATCTTAAAAATGCTAAACCACCCCATTTTAACTTATAATCATCAGACAGAAAAATACAAAAGGTTTTAGCTTCAAATAGTCTTTCCAAGAAGAATTTTACACCACTTTCCTCCTTAGTAATTTGAATTGCAGTACTTGTGGGTTGAGTTTGTTTCTTGCTTGGTTTCAATTAGCATTTTGCACCTTTGAAATAGAAATTTCAGTTGTTTCTAAAAAAGGTCATCTGATGGGCCGTGGTGTTCTAGGAATGACTTTCAGCCTTTTCTCTACTGACCGAAACTTTCCACAATACCATAATAATTTTCTGAAAGCAGTCAGTCGTTAAACATTTGGAAAACTGCCTAAATCTAGGACTGAAAATGAGCTGAAGGAGAGATCTCAAATTTTTAGTCCTAAAAAATAAACACACACACACATGCAGCACTTTTTTGTGGTGAGAACAAATCACTAGCACTGGCTAAACTAAGGAAGAGGGTGACTTGGCACCATTCCTTTTGGCCATTTTATTGCCTAATGCAGTGAGACTATGGAACTCAGCCATGGTGTTAGTTATAAAGAAAGCCTAAGGAAGAAACGCCACGAGACGGGAACTGACGCAGTTCATGTCTGCTACATTCAGACTATGCCCTTAACAGATGTTTCTGTATTTTTTTAAAATAGAAAGACCATCTTCCATCAACAATTTTTTAATATACCTAGTGAACTACTTATTGTGAACAGAAAATACTCTACCAAAAAAAGTTACAATCCTTACACTGTTAGTCAGAAAATAATATGAATATCAAATTAGAAAGAGTTTAAGAAGAAAGAACTGGTGGACTTCAAACCTGATAAAAGACATAAGAAAAAATATCATTTTCAAACATGACTGGGAGGGGGAAGTTTGTCCGAAGTTTCTACTTCTGTAGCTAGGTTCTCAACATACAAAGCTGCTATAGCCCAAAGCTGCTATGCTCTGAATGGAAGCCTTGTCTCCAAAGCTGGTTATTAGACTAGCACTTCATGTAACTTAATCATGCTTATAAAAGTGTCATTTGTTTCCTGATTGCTTTATACATAGTACTATAGTTGCAATCAGAAGGCTGGCAGTTCAAACCCACCAGCCCCTATGCGGAAGGAAGACTGGGAAATCTACTTCTGTAAAGATTTACTGCCTTGGAAACCCAATGAGGGTCTCTGAGTTGGAGTCAACTCTGATGACAGTTTTGTTTTCTGTATAGTTGCAATGCAAAAGTGCATGCTTCTAAGTTTTAGAGGAAAAAGAGCAGCCCATTGATAATAAAAATGACCAAAATATGGTTACAACCCAATTAGATACCACAGAATTCCAGTTTTTTCCTTCTGTACCAGAGACTGGGTTAAAGACTTCAACTAGACCTACCTGGGAGCTCTGGTAGCAGCTAAGGCACTTGACTGCTAACCAGAAGGCTGGCATTCACACCCACCAGCCACTCCTCTGAAGGAAGGCTGGACAATCTACTTCCATAGTGATACTGTCTCAAAAACCCAAGAAGGAGTTGCTATGAGTCGGGTCTGACTTGATGGCACATAACAACGACAACAACAAAAGACCTACCTAGAGCTCTTAAAGAAGCTAGAAGAAATACACATACTCAAGGCTGATATGACAAAAAGCCTGAGGGGTCGTTATGAGTCATATCCGACTGGATGGCAGTGTTTTTTTTTTTTTTTTTTTAAATGCAAGGTGTCATCCAAAAAACAATGTAGGGTTAACTTTGTTGGGAACGTGAACTTGGTGGCAAATTCAGAACCAAGTTAGAGGAAATAGGCAAACTTACAACCACCAACTTAACCCCCATCCTTGGCCTGGAAGCTATCTGGAATCCAGCCTGAGTGGCAAAACAAAACAAAACAAAAAACCCAAACTCACTGCCATCGAGTCATCTTTGACTCACAGCGACCCCTCTCTGGGTTTCCAAGGTGGTATCTAGAGATACCTAGATTATATAGAGAATCTACGGATTGCCCAAACTTCCTTCCCAGGAGTGGCTGGTGGGTTTAAACTGCCAGCCTTCTGGTTAGCAGTCAAATGCCTTAGGCACTACACCACTAGCGCTCCCCGATTGGCAAAGGGCTTATTTATTTACCTGAATCAAACTGTCTTCCTCTCTATCCCTTTCCCTTTATGACTTCATGCCCTTTTAGTTTTGTTTTCAAGAAAATCTTTTTAAGAGGAAGACGGAAGTAGGCAGTTGAGAAGGAGCTTCTAAAACTGACATAATCATTACTGTCTTTTGTCCATAAAGCGGGTTATTACTAGAGCCGGCATTTAAAGGCCAAGACATTACGGGGCTCATTCCCTCATATATCATTCAAAACAATGCAAGTTTACATATATGCTGAGCTTAAAATCTCTCCTTTTTAGTTTTTGTATTTGCAAAATTCTCGATAAGCCCAGCTCTTTAGGGGTGGAACAGGGTTTGTTCCACATTTGCTGGTCCTGGGATTTTGTTTAGGATGCGGCAGAAGATGCCAAACCTAATGAGAAGTGAGGAACTCAGGCTCTTGTGCACCTGTCCCCATCTCTCCAGTCCTGTGATGCTTTACTGTTTTCCCCTCAATACTACAATCTACTCAATCAATCAACCACTTCTCAGCCAGACCACTTTATAAAGAACAAAACAGATCAAATTCTATCATTTTTCTGCTTTAAAAGCCTCCACAGAAAAAGTTCTAACTTCTTTTGTTTGGCACATCATCACAATGACAGTATCTTCCTAAAACAGATACAGATACAGGATTTGGCAATTTTGATAGTCCTCGCAAAGGTAACAGGAAAGAAAAAGTTTAAACTGGGATGATCTTGCAAAATTTATGATGCTCTGGGGCTCTACATAAGATCCTTCACATCCTTTCAGGTCACCCTCCTGAATCACCACAGCACATGCCCCAGCCTCACTCCAATGCCACTGCTCAGATTCTATGCCTCTAGCTCCACTTCTTGCTGCATCTCTATGCTTGATTCTCACCAACTAACTGTGCAGATCAAACTCCAGTTCAGCCTCCAGGAGACAGCTCAATGTTATCTCATCACCCCTGGAAACCTTCTTTCATGGAAATTAATCACTCCATGTATTACCAAGTGGTTTTACTACTCACTAGCACTATTCATTTCAATCCTCACAGCAATTCTATGAAGTAGGTAACCTGCAGAAGAGAATAATCAGAAAAGAAAACACAAGAATAGAAAGGTTAAGTAATTAATTAGCCCAACATCACAGAGCTTAATAAGGAGCCAGGATTTGAACTCAGGCAAGTTAACTTCAGAGCCGAGGATCTTCAACAACTAAACCTTACCATCTCTCACGTGTTCCTCTATTATAATCCTTAGCATAAAGTATAATTAAATGCTTACCTCTGCTTGAAGGCAGAGATATTTGGCAATGATCCCTACATTCAGAAGTGTAGCACATAAGAGGTGCTCAATAAATGTTCATTGAAGGCTTGATGAATTTAGAGAGTTTATATAGCTAGTAAATGATGGGATCTTGCTTTGAACAGAGATGTGCTTGATCTTAAAGCTCCTGGGTTTGTTTTTGTTTTTTTTTTAACCAGTCTCCCATTCCAAGTTTGTTCGCATGTCCCATGCAGATTTTAACTCTACCTTTTTGTACTGGCCTCATAAATCAATCCATAAATCATAAGGAACTGAAATGCTTGTTATTTTATGGTTTGTATTAATATCATATAAAAGATCAAAACAGTCACAAAGGAGAATGGATAGGACAAGTATATGATCAATTGCTTTTTAAATAGCCAAGCAATTGTTTTTGTTTAAATCAGTTTGAAAAATGGATTTTATAAACTTTACCAGAGAAGTTATATGATAATTGTGTAAGTCAGTCCCACAATCTCCAGCAGAAGACAGCATGAATAACCAGGAGGCATTTACTTGAATAAAATTGTCTTCCTCCAATAACACCTCGATATCCCACATCCTAGAGCTGTTTTTCAGAAGATCATCTTCAGAGTTTTGGCAAGTATTCATCAAATCATCTAGGTGTCTTTCATAAGGACCTATTATCCCAATTTGATTGGAAGGAAGATGGGGCAATCTACTTCAGTAGTGATACTACCTCGGAAACTCAAGGAGGGGTCACTATGAGTCGGATCCGACTCGATGGCACATAACAACACCACCACCACCACCCTGATTTGAATTGTCCAGAAAACCACTGTTAAATGCATATTAAGGGACAAGCATAACACATTAATGGAAGCTGTGTTTCAGCAAACATAGGACTAAGACACATTAAGAGTTACACCAAGAAAGCTCTGATCAAGTAATAGTATGTATGGTCCATGGTGTGGTCAACTGATAGGAAAAAACACAGGCTGGGCACAGTTTCAAGAGAAAACATTCAAATTGATGGGAATGTTAAGAGAGAAACAGACTGAATAGATAAAGAAGCAGGATCTTTTTGCCAAGGAGACTGATTGTGAAGGTGTCTTCACCATCACTCAGAAAATACAAGGCTCTGGTAGAGGCACAAGGAGTTTGCAGAAGCATTTAGGTGAGATTGGTATACAGCCTCAAAGAGCTGCTGTCTAAGATCAGGGAAAATCCAAATGAGTTAACAGGTTTTTAATTTAAATGAAGTAAAGTGCAAAGGTAATTAAACAAATGAAGTTATTAACAGTCTGGCAGCAGATAGTTTCTCTAAACAAATGAAAAGGATTCTTTGGTGGTTTCCACACTGTTTAGTATTACTTGTTTGGACCCACTCGCCTGTGGCACCCTTAAATCCCATCTCAATCTTCTTTATAGCCCAGCACACAGCACAAAATCTGGTATACTCAAAAAATGAGGGCAAGGAGAAGATCAGAAGGAGGGTCCTGATAAAGCAGGAATCTGGCATGCTACTTCCTGAAGGGCAGAGCAGGCAGCTCTGATGTAAATCTCTCTTTTCCTTCTCCCCCTACAAGGAAGGGCTGGTGGGGGCTGGGGAGTGCAAGAAGTCCAGAGTTGATGGGAAATGGTGGACAGAAATAACTGCAGAAGCAATATAGATAAAAGAGTAAGAAGAAGGATAAAGCCAGCTCAACACATTTATTTCTTATTCCACTGCAAAAATCCACCACAGTAAGAGTAAAGAAAATGATTAAAGGCATTAACCCACAAGGACAAAGGAATGTAGACAATAGCAAATGTTGGAACCTGGACATCCGATGGGTAAATGGCAAATGACTTAAACCAGAAAAAGCTGAATTCTGAGCCTGCAGCCTAAAAAGCCAAGCAACCTGAGTTAAACTACGGAACTCCAAAAGGCTCAAGAATTGGCAGCAGTAATTACCTCTGGAAGACAGGATAAGGTGGTGCTCACAGCAGTGGGATTGGTTTACTTAAGAGGCAGCTCCTTCCTGAACTCCACAGAGACAACTAACACTCTACTTTTGCAGAAGACTGACTTTTATTCTGGAGAAGGTAAAACAATTTGTGAAATGCGGAACATGGGCAGAGCTGAGAGCAAGGGCACATCCTGAAAACAGGGAGACTAAGTGAGTAACCTTCTTCCAACCTGAAGGCTCCCAGAAAAGTGACAGCCAGGCTGTAAATTCTAGGCAGGGGATTAGCAACGCCCCCCACTCCAACCCCCGGTCTGGAAAATCTGACCAACCATGCATAAAATACCCAAAGATACTGACTTTGGGGTCCCTGAAAGAAATGATACAACAGGACCAACTACAGAGAAGCTCATAGCCCATAAGCCCAAGCCACCTGGTCAGAGCTTCCAATCAACTTTTTGGAACCCATATTCTGAAATATAGGCAGACAACCCAGGATCAAGATATATGGGGAAAGCTGCTAACGTGAAAGACAAAAAAACAACGTGAAGGAAACAGGCTATTTAGGGAGAAAGAAATTTCAATATAAGTATGTAACCAATAATATATTTTACGCTGTGTACTTTATATATTATAAACATTCTTCTTTAATTATTTTTTTAATTAAAAAAAAAAACAAAAAAAAAACCTTGTGGCTTTAAGTTATATATTTTTTTGTTTTAACCTAACAAATTGCCCTGGAAATTTTTCTAAATAATATAGAAGAAGCCATGGTGGCACACTGGTTAAGCACTCAGTTGCTGAGAAGTCAGCAGTTCAAACACACCAGCAGCTCTATGGGAGAAAGATGTGGCTATTTGCTTCTATAAAGATTACAGTCTTGGAAACCCTATTGGGCAGTTCTACTCTGTCCTATAGGGTCACTATGAGTTGGAATTGACTTTATGGCATGGATTTTGGTTTTTGACTTTACAGATTGCTTCAATAAGCCTCCTTTAAGCTCATCAGATTTGATTATCCAGCTTTATTGTTGTGTATTAACTATCTGTTCAAAAATACTGCTACCAGACAAGGAAAAAAACAACCCCAAGATTGTTTTTAAAGACATGACAACTGAGTCAGCTCAAAGGTTGTCTGCATGGACATTTTACATGCATGGACAAGTTGGACAACCCTAACTTCCCCCAGCCTCAGTTTCCGCACTGGCAGAGCGAGCTCTCTGGAGTAAGTACACCTGGTGTGTCTTCTAATAACTGCCAATGGAACATCTCTAGCTCCCGAGACATGCAGGATCCTAGAGGAGGATGACCTGACAAATTTAAACCATCAAGGTCATACCTACTTCTGGAATGCTGGGAAAACCAGACTGGATATAATCATCTTATTCCTTTAAGACTGAGGGCAGGCTCTTCTACAATGTTAGAGAGACCAAGAAAATTACTGGCAGAAACCAAAGTTGAATTTTTTTTCTTTTTTTAAAATCCCATAATATTTTCTATATGCCAAGTCACTCTTCTAAGCACTTTATGCTTATTAAGTCATTTAATTTTCCTAACAATCCCCCAAAATAGGGATTTTCTGTTAAATAACTTATGCCCCAAGTCACTCAGCTAGAAAAATGGCAGTCTCCATATGAACTCAGCCCTGTCTAGGCAATCTGTGTTCCTAATCACCTTGCGACACTGCCTCAAGCTAGTACTCTACAGCCACCCACTGTGACAGTAAAAACCTTTTCTCCCCTCTCCCCCAAGGAAGGCCCATATAGTGATTTTGGCCCAAATGATTTCAGCTACACCTCCCTAAACTCTTCATCTGTAAGATGGGGATAAGACCACGTCCTCCCTGATGGAACACAGTATTTTATGTGAAAATGCTTAACAACACTTGCACAATGCAGGCAGTATCAGTAACTGCTCATTTATTCTTGACCTCAAGTAATCATTACCCAGACAGATGCCCCCAACTGCCCAGCTTACATCTAGCCAAGGCCCTTGTCTGCCAAAATGGCTTCCTGAGCAGCCAAAGACAGAGCAAGCATGGGACTGAGCCTGCCTTTCTCCAAAAGGCACCAAATTGAATCATCTGAGTGTGTGTTCCTTTGGTGGATACTATCTACATCTGGAGCCTTCAGGAACTATGGAGAACATAAGTCTTGTCTGAACCCAGAAAAGAAAGATCTCCTTTCTGAGTTATTGCAATGACATGCCACAGGGTCTATATTTACTGTATTTGACCTCCCCCCCACACACACACACCCCAAAAATAAAAAACAAACACAAGACTTCAGCAAACTACCATGCTGTTGTTGTCAGCTGCTGTCTGGTTGGCAACCTCACGCACAACATAACAAAACCCTGCTGGGTCCTGCACCATCCCCGTGATCTGTTACGGATCAGACCACTGTGACCCACAGGGTTTTCACTGGCTAATTCTGGGACGCAGATCTCCAGGCCATTCTTCATAGTCAATCGTTGTATGAAAGCTCCACTGAAACCTGTTCAGCATCATAACAACAACAAACCACCATGTGTGAGAATTTTGTAGAACTCATGTTTATATGATGTAGCCAAAAGTATATTGTCCTGAAACATCAATATATGGGTAGAAAGATGGGTGAACAGGCTGAATGATTAAGTATGTCTATGCAGAGAGGATGCCCATGACCACATATAGGGTTGGCAGATGATGTTTCTAAAACTCTATTTGTATGTTCTGTAAGAATTCTCAGGTATATGGTAGAGCCTTGACAAGGGAAAAGGTTGTAGTCACTCCTTGGCCACAGCCAGCTACCTGGAGTGAGCGAGTAGTTGGACCTGTGGGCTCAGGACCATGGTCGCACGGAACATCAAGCTCAACTGGCATAACATACTACACAAAACATTGTTCCATATCCTACTTTGGTGAGTAGTGACAGGGATCTTAAAAGCTTGCAAGCGGCCACCTAGATGCAATGATGGGTCTCTCCTCGTCCAGAGCAAAGAAGGATGATGAAAACCAAAGACGCATGGAAGTTAATTAGTTCAAGGGACTGGTACATCATGCAATCCTCAGCCTATAAGACTATGAGACCAGAAGAACTAAATGGTGCCCAGCTACCACAGTCAACCATTCAGATGGGGAACTATGTAGGAGATCCTGGATAGAGTGGGAGAACAATGTGGACCAAAACTCAAAATCATTTAAAAAAAAAAAAAAAAAAAAGGGGACCAGTTTTGCTGGTCTGATAGAGACTGATACAACCACTACCACTGAGAACTATGGCCCATAGCTGCCCTTCAGGTCTGGAACTGAACCTAGTCCTGTGGCTTCCAGGCAAACAAATGACAGGCATATGAACTGAACATTTACATTAGGTAGATGTACACTGCTATGAGACAAAGTATATGTGAACTGCAATATGGAAAATCAATTTTCTCTGTAAACTTTCAACTAAATCACAATAAAAATTGTTTTTAGAAAAGTATATTGCCCTGGGAGTTAGCAAAGCTGTCACGCCCACTTCCACTAAGCCACAGACCTGAGGGAAGAAAAAATTTTCTTAAGACTTAAAATCCACATGACCCGTATCTGAAAAATGAAAGGTTCAAGACCAGGTTGGTGAACACATTCCGGTTTATTAATGTCAATACAATTTAGCACCTAAAATTAAAAGTGACTTTCAAAAAATGGTGTGAAAAGCGCACGCACACACAGTACACACACAAATTTATAACCCATATTGATCCTCCTAGGAGCTCTGGTGGCTTAATGCCTAAGGCCACTCCTCAGAAGGAAGTTTGGGCAATCTACTTCCACAGTGATACCGCCTCGGAAACCCAAGGAGGGGTTGCTATGAGCCAGGTCCAACTCAACAGCCCATAACAACAGCAACAAGAACATTGATCCTCCTTGGCCTTTTTGTTTTGTTAAACCATTCGCATTATTTTTACTAAATGCTGAATAAATATAAAAGAATATCCACGAACTGAAAAATATAAAGAATTACAATGAAACAAACATTTGGGTACCTACAGCCAATTTTAAGGAGAAAAAGTAAATTATTATTATCTCTGAAGCATCTCTTCTAACCTTTCTAACATACCCCTTAGCTCCCCACCCCTCCTCAACAAAGAGCTCCAAAATCTGTGTGAAGCTCCTGCCACTTAAAAAAAAAAAAAAAATTCACCATATTGTATTTCTATTCATTATACTGTTTAGTTTGGCCCAAATATCCAAATTGGATACAAATGAAGTCATGCTATTCTTAAGTGTCATCAAGTGGATTCCAATTCATAAACTGGACTATTTGATAAGAATGCGGCATCAGGATTAGAGACAGATTCATTAGCAACATGCGATATGCAGATGACACAACCTTGCTTGGTGAAAGTAAAGATGATTAAAAGCACTTACTGATGAAAATCAAAGACTACAGTCTTCAGTATGGATTACACCTCAACATAAAGAAAACAAAAGTCTTTGCAACTAGACCAATAAGCAACGGCACAATAAACAGATAAAAGATCAAAGTTGTTGAGGATTTCATTTTACTTACAATCAAAACCCATGGAAGTAGCAGTCAAGCTAGATGTCGTATTGCATTGGGAAAATCTGCTGCTGCAAAAAAAACCTGTTTAAAGTGTTAAAAAGTAAATACGTCACTTTGAAGACTAAGGTGCACCTAACCAAAGTTATGGTATTCTCAATCAGCTCTTAAGAAGAAGAACTGATACCTTTCAAGAAGCAAGGTTGTGTCATCTCAATACTGTATATTTTTAATGAGTCCTCCTTCAACCCTCATGCAGGGTCCTTCCTCATATAGTCCAGCTTCTTGAATTATGTGCTCAGCATACATATTAAGTATGATGAAAAGATATAACCTTGATGCACATCGTTCCTGATTTTAAACCATCTAATATCCCCTTGTTCTGTTTAACAACAACAAAAAAAAGCCTCTTGGTTTATGTAGAGGTTTCATATGAGCCCGGTGAAGTGTTCTGGAATTCTCATTCTTTGCAACGTTATCTGTAATTTGTTATGATCCACACAAACACCTTTGCATAGTCAATAAAACACAGATAAACATCTTTCCTGTATTCTCTGCTTTCAGCCAAGATCAATCCAATATCAGGAATGAAACCCCTCATTCCATATCCTCCTTTGACTCTGGCTGGAACTTCTGGCAGTTCCCCAATGCACTAATACAAACATTTTAAAATTACCTCCAGCAAAATTTTATTTGCATGTGATAGTAATGATGTTGTTTGATAGTTTCTGCATTCCATTGGATCACCTGTCTTTGGAATAGGCACGAATATGGGTCTTTTCCAGTTGGTTGGCCAGGTAGCTGACTTCAAAATTTTTTGGCACAGACAAGTAAACTCCAGGACTGTATCAATTTGTTGAAATATCTCAATTGACTTTCCTTCAATTTCTGGAAACTTCCTTTCACTAATGCCTTCAGTGCAGCTTGGACTCCTTCCTTCAATACTATAGGCACTTGGTCATATGCTACCTCCTGAAATGGTTGAACATCTACTACTTCTTTTTGGTATAGTCACTTTGTGTATTCCCTCCATCTTATGATGTTTCCTGCCTCGTTCAATATTTTGCCCATACAATCTCCTTCAAAATTGCAACTTAAGGCTTGATTTTTTTCTCCTTCAGTTCTTTCAGCTCGCATGCTAAGCATGTTCTTCACTTTTGGTTTTCTAACTCCAGGTCTTTGCACCTTTCCTCATAACACTTTGTCTTCTTGAGCCACCCTTGGAAATTTTTTGTTTATCTCTTTTACTTCGTCATTTCTTCCATTTGGTTTAGCTACTCTACATTCAAGAGCAAATATCAGAGTCTCTTCTGACATCCATTTTGGTCTTTTCTTTCTTTTTAATGACCTTTTGCTTTCTTCATGCATGATGTCCTAGATGTCATCCTACAACTTGCCTGGTCTTTGGTCATTAGTGTTTAATGTATCAAAGCTGTTCTTGAGATGACCTGTAAACTCAGATAGAAAATACTCAAGGTTGTACTTTGGCTCTCATGGACTTGTTAAAGTTTCTTCAGCTTCAACTTGAACTCACAGATGAGCAACTGATGGTCTGTCCTGCAATCAGTCCCTGGTCTTGTTCTGACTGATGAAACTGAACTTCTCCATCATCTCTTTCCACAGATGTAGTTGATTTGGTTCCTATTGTATTCTATCTGGTGAGGTTCACATATATAGTCACTGTTTATGTTGTTTGAAAAAGAAAAGGTTTTTGCAATGAGTAAGATGTTAGTCTTGCAAATTTCTATCATGGAATCTCCAGTATCATTTTTATAACCAAGGCCAAGTTGTCTAACAACTGAGCATCTTCTTTGTTTCCAACTTTTGTATTCCAATCACCAGTAATTATCAATTCATCTTAAATGCATGTTCGGTCAATTTCAGATTGCAGAAGTTGGTAAAAACTTTTAATTTCTTCCTTTTTGGCATTAGTTGTTGGTACATAAATTTGAGTAACAGTCGTATTATCTAGTCTTCCTAGTAGGTGTATAGATTTTATCCTATCTCTGACAGTACTGTACTTCAAGTCTTAAACTGTTCTTTTTGACAATGAATGTGATACCATTCTTCTTCAATGTATCATTTCTGGCATAGTAGACCATATGATTGTCTGATTCAAAAAGGCCAATGTCAGTCTATTTCAGCTCACTAATGTCTAGAATAGGAGCTCTGGTAGCATAGTGCCTAAGGCACTTGACTGCTAAACAGAAGGCTGGTGGTTCAAACCCACACCAGCCACTCCTTGGAAGGAAGGTTGGGCAATCTACTTCCGTAGGGACACCGCCTTGGAAACCCAAGGAGAGGTCACTATGAATCAGGTATGACTTGACGGCACGTAACAACAACAACGTCTAGAATATTGATCTTTATGCATTCCATTTCATTTTTTACAATGTCCAATTTTCCTAGATTCATACTTTGATATGCCATGTTCTGGTTATTAATGAATTTTGGCAGCTGTTTCTTCTAATTTTAAGTTGTGCCACATCACCAAATAAAGGTCTTGAAGCTTTACTCTATGACATTAAGGTCGACTATACTTTGAGGAAAGGAGCTCTGGTGGCATAGTGCCTAAGGTATGTGACTGCTAACCAGAAGATTAGCAGTTCAAACCCACCAGCCACTAAGCGAAAGGTATACTGGCAATCTACTTCCGCAAAGATTTACTGCCTCAGAATCCCAAAGGGGGCTGCTATGAGTCAGAATCAACTTGATGGCAGTTGAGCGTTTTTGTTTTTTTTTAAAATACATAATCTGAGATGGCAACTCTTCCTCAATCAAATGTTGAGCACCTTCCAACCAGAGGGGCTCCATGTTTCGTCACTATATCAGACAATGTTCCACTGCTATTTATAGGCTTTTCATTGGTTAACATATTCAAAAGTAGACCACTAAGTCCTTCTTCCTAGTCTGTCTTAGTCTGAGAGCTCTACAGAAACCAGTCCACCATGGGCGATCCTGCTGGTATCTGAAATACCAGTGGCACATCTTCCACAGTGTGACATGCAAGCCACCACAATATAACAGACTAACAGACAAAATGGAGTCATACTATATACAATCTTTTTCAACTTGCTTTTTATGCTCAGTATTATGTTCAAAATCAAAGAAAGGTTGGTAGCTGGAAAATGGCCTTGTCTATAGAAAGGACGTCAGAAATCACATGATAGAATTTTGCGAGATCAATGACTTATACTTTTCTTCAACAACCTAAACAATGACAGACCATCAGTTGTTTATATGCAAGTTCAAGCTGAAGCTACAGAAAATTAATACAAGTCCAGGAGAGTCAAAATATAATTCTGAGTATATCCCACCTAAATTTAGAGACCATCTTAACAAATTTGATGCATCGAACACTAATAAACACAGACCAGACAAATTTTGGGATGACATCAAAAAAAAGACAACAAAAGGTCATTAAAAAGTCAGGAAAGAAAGACAAGACCAAAGTGGATGTCAGAAGAGACTCTGATACTTGCTTTTGAACACAGAGTGTCTAAAGCAAATGGAAGAAATGATGAAGTAAAAGAGCTGAACAAAAGATTTCAAAGGGTGTTGAAGAAATTTGGGAGACAGCTACCTGATGAACCAACTAGGTAAGATGCATAACTCTTGCCCATTCCAAGGAAAGGTGATCCAACGCAATGAGGAAATTATCAAACAAAACCATTAATATCACATGCAAGTAAAAATTTTCAGAAGATAATTAAGAAACTATTGCAGTAGTACACTGACAGAAAACTTCTAAAAATTTAAGCTGGATTTAGAAGACAATGTGGAACTAAGGACATTACTGCCAATGTCAGATGGATCTTGGCTGAAAGTAAAGAATACCAGAAAAATGTTTACCTTTTTTTTTTTAAATTGTGATTTGGGTGGAAGTTTACAGAGCAATTTCATTTTCCATACAGCAGTTCATACACATTTTGTCTCATGACACTGACTGCAATTTCCCACAATGTAACAGATCTCTTCCCACTTCTTCCCCATGGTTACCTCTTCCCTGTGTCCTTCCCTCCCATGTACTCCTGGCCCCCCGAGCGGTCTCCCTGTGCATATACTGCCTTTCTGTTCTCCCATGATTGATTTCTCCAAGGAGTGCATCTATCTGATGTAAATGTTCAGCTTATATGCTGGTCTTTAACCTGGCTGGAAGTCACAGGAATGAGTTCAATTCCAGACCTGAAGAGCATCTAGGGGCCATAGCCTCAGGGGTTTCACCAGGCTCTATCAGACCAGTAAGCCTGGTCTTTTTTTTTTAATTTATAATTGAGTTTTGTTCCACATTGTTCTCCTACTCTATCTAGGGTCTCCTACACAGATCACCCTCCAAGTGTGTTAACCTTTGTTTTATTGACTATGCACAAAGGCATTCAACTGTGGGGATCATAACAAATTACGGGGAACACTGCAAAAATAGGAATTCCAGAACACTTAATTGTGCTCATGTGGAACCTCCACATAGATCAATAGGCAGTTATTTAAACAAAACAAGGCAATACTATACGGTTTAAAATCAGGAAAGGTGTGTATTAGGGTTGTATCCTTTCACCATACTTATTCAATCTGTAGGCTGAGCAAATAATCTGAGAAGCTGGAC
This sequence comes from Orycteropus afer afer, assembly GCF_000298275.1. NCBI lineage: Eukaryota > Metazoa > Chordata > Mammalia > Tubulidentata > Orycteropodidae > Orycteropus > Orycteropus afer. Next base: position 1,408,959 of record NW_006921841.1, on the reverse strand, counting down.
TACATGAAGAAGAGTGCAGCATCAAAACTGGAAGATGCATTAACAACCTGCAATATGCACATGACACAACCTTGCTTGCTTAAAGCAGCAGCACTTACTGACGATCAAAGACTACAGACCTCAGTATAGATTAAACCTCAACCCAAAGAAAACAAAATCTTCACAACTGGACCAATAAGCAACATCACGATAAATGGAGAAAAGACCGAAGTTGTCAAGGATTTCATTTTACTTGAATCCATAATCAACACCCCTGGAAACAGCAGTTAAGAAATCAAACAAACAATGCATTGGACAAATATGCTGAAAAAGATATCCTTAAACTAGTATAGCAAATACATCATTTTGAGGACTAAGGTATGCCTGGCCTAAACTATTAGCTTATGTGCATGTGAAAGGTGGACAATGAATAAGGAAGAGATGCCTTGAATTACAGTGTTGTTGAAGAATACTACCAGAAGAACGAACAAGTCTATCCGGGAAGAAGTACAGCCAGAAATCTCTTTAAAAGCGAAGATGGCAAGATTTCATCTGATGTAATTGAGACATATACAAGGAGAGTAATATGTCCTGAAGAAGGACATCATGCTTGGTAAAGAGAGAGGTGACCAAAAAAAAAAAAAAAAGATTCTCAGTAAGGTGGGATTGACACCGTGGCTGCAACAATGTGCTCAAACATAATAATGATTGTGATGATGGTGCTGGACCAGGTAATGTAGTGTTTCCTTCTGCTGTACATAGGGATGCTATGTGTCACAATCTACTCAACAGCAGCTAACAACAAGAACAACAACATTATGTTCAGTATTATGTTCCCAATTCATTCCCATTGATGTGTGGTCCAGTCATTTTCAAAGTTACAGGAAGACAGGAATAGGTGTGGGTTAAGACAGGCTGTTTTTGTGTAGCAATTACTGTGGCTGGTGCTCATGTTCAGAGTATCATTCTCTTCCTACGGGAATGTACTATATGTATAAACCACATCTTATTTATGTTTTCTAAAATCAATGCTTTGTTTTTCTTCTCTTTTTTTGGTTACACAATGTGTTATGAACAGTAGTGTACATGTGTTGGGTTACAGGGTTTTCTCATTTTCAACTTCACTAAAACCAGTTTTCTACAAACTGTTGTTATGACCTACAGTGGCTCATACATTTTATTGGATTGGATCCAAATGCTTTTGAGTGAAAAAGAAGTAGAAAAGAAAAATATCAGAGATATTAGTAGAATAAGATTAGTTTCCAGAAAATTTTAATTAAATTATGTACATGTATCACATGTATACACACATGCCTCCCAATAAAATGAGTTTCCTATTATAGACTGTCCGCAAAAAGTTATAGAACTGTCTTCCAGTTGATTAATTTTCTCTTTGGCTATGTCTAATTTGCCATTAAATCTGTTTACTGACTTTTTAGTTCTAATTATTTTTTTAATTGTTCCAAACTCTTTTTAGTTTGACACCACTTTAGTCATTTTTATATTTGCTCACTATTTACTGACATCCTTAACCTCAATTCTTTGAAAAAATTTCAACAGATACTTTAAGTTCTCTGTCTCTCAACTGTAGTATCTGAGATCAAGATAGGTCTAATTCTGTAACTCCTTTTTTGGCTGGGTCTATTCATGATGCCTTATTTACTTGCCTTTTCTGATTTTTGATTATGGTTCAAATTTATCAGAACTCTATCTTTGTGAGTTCCTTGAGGCCTGAGTTGAAGACAGATTCTTAAAAAAAAAAAAAAAAAATTCTGTACCTGCTTCTTTTGCTGCTCTGATAGAACCTCTTTACAGTTACATATTTGTCTCACTTTTTTTTTTTTCCTGAGGGGGAGGACCACTCAGGTAGGTATGAAGTAGGACTGCAAACCTGTATGAAGCTGTTACTAATTATAAAATGTTAGGCCATTTCCCTTCTATGACAGAAATTGCTGGGAACTACAAAACGGTCAAGGGAAAAGTTGTGTTTCCAACTCAATCCTACACAGCTTCACGTGGAGACAACTACTCAGCTTTACTCCTAAAGCAGGCTCTGAGATTTGTGTCTTATCTTCAGAGCTCCAAGAGATCAGGAAAATCAAAGCTCCAAATGGCTGGATTTGGCAAGCGCTCTCAAACTGGGTGTTTGCTTCCTTCTCTAGGTTCTCATTTTTACTTCCAGGCTAATGTTTGGTCTTTTACTTTTTTAGCTCTCTTGCTATTTAAAGATGTATTTTATATAATTGATCTGGCATTTTTATATTTAGTCATTATTGGTAGAAAAGTAGTTCAGAGTACACAGTGTGACATATCACCGGAAAGCTTTGCATTAACTTTTTAAACAGCCATTATTTCATCTTGGCATATACTGAATTTATGTTCAATTCAAATTGTTAGGTGTTTTTCATATGCACTATGGTGTAGTGCCTAAAGGATCTGACTGCTAACCAGAAGGCTGGCAGTTCAAACCCACCAGCCACTCCTTGGAAGGAAGATTGAGCAATCTACTTCCATAAAGATACCACCTTGGAAACCCAAAAGGGGGTCGCTATGAGTCAAACTGCCTTGACGGCAGTGAGTTTGCTTTGGGTTTTCGGTATGTTAAGATAAGTTTCCTCATTCCTGTACTTGTATAACTGCTATTATTTTTTTAACTAAATGCAGAAATTCACATTTCAACCTACTAACTTTAGTCTTCTTTTAGTTCACCCACTGTTTTATTAAATTAAGTCATTATGAATTCTTAACCTGTCCTTTTATTTATACCTTCAAAATTTTCATTCACAAACCTCATTAACATGCCTTGTATCTTTTCAATTCAACTTGATAAAAATGTATTACACTATCACTCAGCATACAGGACATTACAAAAGATGAGTTATGAAAAAAAACTGATGCATCAGAAAAGTATCACCTAATACTTCCAACTGCACATAATAGAAGGTGTTTGCTTGGAAATGTGCTTTTTAGCAATCAATGTTATCTTTACCTAAGTATTCTTGAAGGACAGTTATGAAGAACTTTCAATACAGATCTTTAAAAAGAGGGCTTCTATGAGTCTTTCACATGCCACATACTAAATCTGATACAGACGTTAAAAGTAATTACAGTTAACAAGGAGGATGGCTTTGAAAACTATGATATAAAAATAATCAATCATATTTTAGGGCAGAAGACATGAATAGACACTTCATCCAAGAAGATATTCAGGCAGCCGATACATGAAGAAATGTTCACAATTGTTAGCCATTAAAGAGATGTACATCAAAACAACAATGAGATACCATCTTGCCCCAGCATTAATAGCAAAGTTCAACAAGACAGAAAGTAACAAATGCTAGCGAAGACATGGAGAGATTGGCACTCTCCTACACTGCTGGTGGAACTGTCAAATGATACAATCACTGTGGAAAGCAGTATGGAGATTTCCTTAAAAAGTTGGAAACAAAAATACCATTTGATCCAGCACTCCCATTATTAGATATATATCCTAAAGAAGTGAAAGTCAGGACAGGAAGAGATCTATGCACACCCATGTTCATCACAGCACTATTCACAATAGCAAAGAGATGGAAACAACCTAAGTGCCCACCAACAGAATGGGTAACCAAACTATGGTATGTACACATGATGAAATACTATGCAAAGCTAAAGAATAATGGAGAATCTGTGAAACACCACATAATGTGGATGAACTTGGAGGACATTATGGTAAGTGAAATATGTCAACCACAGAAGGGCAAATACTGTACTTCACTATTGTAAAAAGTCAAGGAAAGGTTTATACATGGAAGGAAGCCTTCTTTGTAGGTGACCAGGGATAGGAGGGTAGGGAAGGGGATACTGCTAAATAGGTATAGACAAATATTGATTTAGGTGAAGGGACGGGCAAAAGTGAGTGATCAACACAGTGGCACTGAGGAAGAAGAAGATATAGAGAGATACACGGGAGGTACAGATAACAAAGATGAACCCTTTTGCGTGCTGTTGTTGTTGCTGTTAGGTGCCGAAGAGTCATCTCCAACTCATAGCGATCCTGTGCACAACAGAACGGAACACTGCTTGGTCCCACGCCAGCTCCACGATCCCTGCTATATTTGAGCCCATCACTGTAGCCACTGTGTCAATCCATCTCGTTGAGGGCCTTTCCCTCTTTTGTCAACCCTCCATCTTACCAAGTATGACATCCTTTTCCAGGGAATGGTCCCCCCTTCTGACAACATGACCAAAGTAGGTGAGATGAAGTCTGGCCATTCTTGCTTCCAAGGAGCATTCCAGCTGTACTTCCTCCAGGACATATTTGTTAGTTCTTTTAGCAGTCCATGGTACTTTCAGCATTCTTCTCCAGCACATCTCAAAGGCATCAATTCTTCTACGGTCTTCTTTATTCATTGTCCAGCTCTCACATGCATATGAGGCAACTGAAAATATCATGGCTTGTGTCAGGCGCACCTCAGTCCTCAAGGAGACATCTTTGCTCTTCAGCACTTGAAAGAGGTCTTTTGTAGCCGATTTGCCCAGTGCTATGCGTCATCTGATGTCCTGACTGCTACTTCTACTGGCGTTGACTATAGAACCAAGCAATGTGAAGTCTTTGCCAACTTCAATCTTTTCTCCATGCATTGTGATGCCACTTACAGGTCCAGTTGTGAGGATTTTTGTTTTATTTATATTGAGATGTAATCTATACTGCAGACTGTATTCTTCAATCTTCATCAGTAAGTGCTTCAAGTCATCCTCACTTTCAGCAAGCAAAGTTGTGTTGTCAGGGTATCACAGGTTGTTAATGATTCTTCCTCCAATCTTGATGCCAGATTCTTCTTCATATAGTTCACCTTCTCAGATTATTTGCTCAGCATACAGATATTTAACAAGTATGGTGAAAGGATACAACCCTGATACACTCCTTTCCTGATTTTAAACCATGCAGTATTCCCTTGTTCTGTTTGAATGGCAGCCTCCTGGTCTATATGCAGGTTTCTCATGAGTACAAATAAGTCTTCTGGAATTCCCATTCTTCTCAATGTTATCCACAATTTGTTATGATCCACACAATCAAATGCTTTTGCATTGACAATAAAACACAAGTAAACATCTTTCTTGTATTCTTTGCTTTGAGCCAAGATTCATCTGACATCAGCAATGATATCCCTTGTTCTATGTCCTCTTCTAAATCCAGCTTGCACCTCTGGAAGTTCTGTCAATATACTGCTGCAATCATTTTTGAATTAACTTCAGTAAGATTTTACTTGCATGTGATATTAATAATACTGTTCTATAATTTCCACATTCTGTAGGATCACCTCTCTTTGGAATGGGTACAAATATGGATCTCTTCCAGGATAAATGGGTGGACAGGCTGAATGATCAGACATGTGTAGGCAGGGGGAGTGTGCCCATGACCATGGGTTGGTAGATGAGGTTTCTACATGCATATTTGTATGTGCTGTGAATGTCTGGGTGCATAGTGAAGCTGACAAGGTTGTTGTGGCTTCTTGGCCACAGTCAGCTTCTGGGAAGGAATGAACAGTTGGACCTGGGGGCTCTGGGACCACGGTCAGAGGGGACATCAAGCTCAACTGGCAAAACATACTACACAAAAACATAGTTCTCCATCCTACTTTGGTGAGTAGAAATGGGGTCTTAAAAGCTTGCAAGCAGTCATCTAGAGGCAACAATGGGTCTCTCCTCATGCAGAGAAAAGAAGAATGAAGAAAACCAAAGAACCATGGAAACAATTAGTGCAATGGACTAGGAGACCATGCGATCCTCAGTGTACATGACCATGAGACCAGAAGGAACTAGATAGTGCCCAGGTACCACGTCAACTACTTGGAAAGGGATCAGTATAAAAGATCCTGGATAAAGTGTGAGAACAATATGGAGCAAAACTCAAAATCATTAAAAAAAAAAAAAAAAAGACTAGGTTTACTGGTCTGATAAGAGCCTGGTAAGACCCCTGAGACTATGGCCCCTAATTAGCCTTCAGGTCTGAAACTGAACTCACTCCTGTGACTTCCAAACAACAGACAAGCATTTGGGGTGAACATTTACATCAGGTAGATTCACTACTTGGAGTGACTGATCATGGGAGAACAGAAGGGCAGTGTTTACACAGGGAGATAGCTCAGGAGGCAGGAGTGCATGGGAGGGAAGGACACAGGGAAGAGAAAACTACAGGGAGGAAATGGGAAGAGAGCTGTTATACTGTGGGGAACTGCAGTCAATGCTTTGAAACAAAATATGTGTGAAATGCCATATGAAAAATGAATTTGCTCTGTAGTTCACCCAAATCACAATAAAAATTTTTAAAATAAAATAAATAATAATATTTTAAATGGTGCTGATAAGTAAAACCCTGACAGCAACAGCAAAGACCTTTCAGGGAAGGTTGGAAGAGTGATTGTGAGATGAAGATAGGACTAGCCTTTACTTCTGTGATTAATTTCACAAGAAGTAGAAAATTCACTTAGCACATCTGCCTCATTCTATCTCTACGAGAAAGGGGTCAACAGCTAAGAAAATATATTAGTATTACAAAGGGTGACCATGCAATTTATCATCAAGGATGAAAGATCTTTTTATTATGCCAGATTAACAGGAGTTAATCAGGATCCAGTAAATCAGGACATATGTTACACTAACAATGCCCTTCTTTTTCAATAAAGCAACTTCCCCAGTATCTACTCAGATATCACCTATAGAAGTATCCATCTACCACCTATTTCTACTGGACCACATCTATACTTAAAGGATAATAAGCTAACAATGTCCCTCAGCCACCCACCCCATTATTATGTTTGATTAAAAAACCAAACTCTGGGAAAAAAATAAAAAGGGAGGGGACCTTGCTGGTCTGATAGAGCCCGGTGGAACCACTGAGACTATGGCCCCCTAGCTGCCCTTCAGGTCTGGAATTGAACCCACACCTGTGGCTTCCAACCTAACAAAAGATGGGCATAGGAGTTGAACATTTATCTGAGGTAGATACACTCCTTGGAGAGAATAATCATGGGAGAAAGAAGGGCTGTTTATGCACAGAGAGACAGCTCAGGGGGCAGGGGTGCATGGAGGGATGGACACAGGGAAGAGGTAACTACTGGGAGGGACTGAGAGGGGAGCTGTGGCATTGAGGTAAATTGTAGTCAATGTCATGAGACAAAGTGTGAACTGCTGTATAGAAAGTGAATTTGCTCTGTAAACTTTCACCAAAATCACAATTAAAAAAAAACAAAAAAACCCAAACTCACTGCCCTAAAGTTGGATCCAACTCATAGCAACCCCTCCTTGGGTTCTGGCTCCTCTGAAATAACCTCAAGGTCTGCCAACAACTCCTAAGGGCAAAGGTCACCTGTAGCTGACTGGGGACCAAGTCCTTAATGTCCTTTCTAATTTGCCACAGTATACTCTTGCTTATCTCTGCTTTCTCTCCATTTGTGGGCACCATTCTTTCCCACTGTGTGCTCAATTAAGTTTCTGTAGTTTTAAAAATCTCTCCAAACCTGTTTTCACATTTGTAATATAAGTACTTTTACCTTTCAGAGTTGTGAAGATTAAACAAAAATGCACATAAAGGTTTGAGCAAAGCCTACATATCCACTATCCACTCAATTCATAATTCTTACTCTCAACATACCATCATAAAATAAAGCCAACAGTAAGCCAGTATAATAAAAGAACTTCATGAGATTTGGGTAAAATAGAAAGGTATACTTTTCTTGCTTTTAACTAATAGGTAGCAAAACTTTATTAAATAAATAAAAATAATGAACTCAGTTACACTATATAATACTTAATGGAGACAGGACAACTAAGGCATGGCAGAGAAGTCATTCAGAAGGGACTAGAGGGATTTCCAACTCTTATTTTGTTGATGTCCCTGTTCTCCTCACTTAGGCAATACTTTCATTTCTTGTAAGAAGCTTTTGCTGAAGGCACAGAAATTATTATGGAAGAAGGTATTCCCCAACCCATGCAGAAAGCATGATATATATACATACATACATACATACATATATACACACACATTATATACATATACGCACACATACACACACACACACACATGAGTTCTGGTGGCATAGTGCCTGTGGTAGTTATGTTTGGGTACTAAGTGGCCGGGCCTGGTTGAGTGGCTGCGCAGCTGGTGGTAGTTATTCCCCATGATGAGACTGGCAATCAGCTCCATAGTGGGATCTACCACAAGCAGCTGAGTAGCTGCCTTTGGGAATGTGGTCTGCTTCCTGTATTTAAAGGAGAAGCCTTGGTAATGGTCTCTAGCTTATGGCATGCTTGGACCCTGCATGTAGCCATGTCATTGCTCAGCAGCCTGCCATGCTCTGCCGACCTTGGGACTTACAATGGACTTAAGTTAATCGCCTGCCATGTGGTTTGGTAACATTGGGACTGTGCCTTTTTACCTGTCAACCTTGGGGTTTCTCAGCCTCAGCAGCCAGTGGCTGTCTGAGTGAAAAAATGCCTCTAGTGGGACCGAGGAGTTGATCCTGCGGGCTTGGGACCATAGTCGCAGGGGACATCAAGCTCAATTGGCATAACATACTATACAAAACATTGTTCCACCTACTACTTTGGCGAGTAGCGACTGGGACCTTAAAAGCTAGGAAGCGGCCATCTAGATGCAACAACAGGTCTCTCCTCGTCAAGAAGAAAGAAGAAAACCAAAATTAATGGAAACAATCAGTCCTAGCGACTGGTACACCATCCGATCTGCAACCTATACAACTATGAGACCAGAAGAACTAGATGGTGCCCAGCTACCACTGCCATCCACTTGGAAGGGATGTAGGAGATCCTGCATAGAGAGGGAGAACAATGTGGAACAAAACTCAAAATCATATGGAAAAAAAAAGAAGAAGGCGGGGACCAGGTTTGCTGGTCCAATAGAGCCTGGTGTAACCACTGAGACTATGGCCCCTAGCTGCCCTTCAGGTCTGGAATTGAACCCACAACTGTGGTTTCCAGCCAAACAAAGTACAGGCATGTGAGTTAAACATTTACCTCAAGTAGACACACGCCCTGGAGAGAACAATCATGGGAGAAGGAAGGGCTGCTTATGCACAGGGAGATAGCTCAGGGTGCAGAAGAGTATGAAGGGATGGACACTGGGAGGAGGTAACTATGGGGAGGAAGTGGGAGGGGAGCTGCTGCATTGTAAATTTTGGTCAATGACATGAGACAAAGTATATGTGAACTGCTGTATGAAAAGTGAATTTACTCTGTAAATCTTCAACCAAATCCTAATTTAAAAAAAAAAAAAAAAATTCCTCTAGTTCCAGTGGGCCAGGAGCAGGAGGAAGAGCTGGACCCCAGGGGTGAGGGGCTTTTACCCAGCCCCTAGAGCCTGGCACTTGAACTTGGACTTAAAGCCTCCAAATGGTAAGAATCAACTCCTGTTTGTTAAGGCCATCCCATTTGTGGTATATTCTTGTCAGAGTGGCACTAGGTAACCAGAACAGTGCCTAAGGCATTTGACTGGTAACCAGAAGGCTGGCATTTCAAACCCACCAACTGCTCCTTGGAAGGAAGGTTGGGCGATCTACTTCCATAGTGATACTGCCTCAGAAACCCAAGGAGGAGTCGCTATGAGTCAAAATCGACTCGACGGCAGTGAGGTTTTTTTTTTTGTTTGTTTATATGTATGTATGTATGTGTGTGTGTGCATATATACATGTGTGTGTATATATATATTTAATTAACCACCTATCTGTTTGAACAACAACAAAAAATGACTACAGTTTGGTGCAGGGATATGTGTATGTTTCTTAAAATAGACTGTGAGGAAGGCCTTTGGCTTTGCTTCTCCAAAGAAAATGCTGCATATAATTATGAGTATTATAGCGTAATAGCCAACCTAGTCAAAAACAAGCAACAGCACCAAGTTGTTCGCATCTGAGCGTTAAGTACTTTAATATGGTGTATCTGCTTAAATCTGTTATCATAGTGAAAAATACTTAGAGAAACAGAAATCAGATCTCAGAATGAAATCCAACTTCTCATACCTAAATGTCTGAAATCACCACTCTGAATTTTGTCACTGTGTACCTCAGTTTAAGGGTCAAGTTTTTCAAGAGATCTTTCCTGACTCTCCCACCTTGCTCCCAACAATAAAAACTGGCCACTGCCTTGCCTGTGTTCTGCCTCTACCTGCTACATACTTCCACAACAACAACCAAGCCCCTCCATGTGTTTACCTGGAGTGTTCCAAAAACACATAAAAATTCTTCAAGGGCAGAGATTACCTCTGTGTCCTCACTGCCCAGTACAGTACAAAGAACACATAAGAACTTAATGAATGCTTATTAACCAAACTGAAAGACAACTATTCTAAGAAAAATTCAGTTTATAAATAGTTCATCTTTTCTAAATCATGAACACAGACCCCTTTTTAGTAAGCTAATCAAGGCTGCTGACTGTGTAACAGAAGTATTCAAACCAAACCCACTGCCATCCAGTCGATTCTGACTCATAGCAACCCCCACTGGGTTTCCAAGGCTGTAAATCTTTACAGATATAGATTGCCTTATCTTCCTCCCATGGAGCAGCTGCTAGGTTTAAACCAGTGACCTTCTGGTTAGCAGCCAAATGCCTTACCCACCACACCACCAGAGCTCCTAACATAAGTATAGTCCTCTAGTTAAGAACCCAAGATTTAGAGGCCGAGCCATAAATGTGAACCCTGTTCAACCACTTGGCTGTTGTTACCTGCCACTGAGCATCAAATTGACAACAGCAAATCAAAACACTAGATAGGAACCTTAGGGGACAATGAATTTGTGTTAATAAGAAACAACTCAGAAAAAGGGTGAGAATGGTTGCACAACTTGAAGAATGTAATCAACGTCATTAAATTGTACATACAGAAACTGTTGGTGTATGTTCTGCTGTGTATATTTTCAACAACAGCAAAATAAAATTTAAAATTTAAAGAAAAAAAAAAAATGAGAGCATGAGAACCTAAATGAAGAGATTATCTTATGGGACTAGAGAGAAGAAGATGGTTTGGAGAAAAAAGGAAGTCATACTCAGTATCTCATGTTGTTTAACCACAGCCCATTTGAGGATGTAGAAAAGGAAAAGGTAGCATGCTCATTTCTGGATGGAGACAAACAAGAAGCAGTAGAAATAATGACTTGAACTTCAAAACAGAAATTGGGCTGGAATACCAATGAGGCCCAATCATTCTCTCAATCATTCATTCCATGTAACTATTCTTGAGATGCACTGGATGTGTGTGGTGGTAAATGAAGACCAATTAGTAGACAATCTTGTCTTGAAAGTAGATAGGGTAAGAACAGTGCCAAACAGTAAAGAGCTTTACCAACGGGTGCCAGGCAGGAAGAGAAGCCAGAGAAAACAATGAGAGCAGTGCCCTCCCTAGAAGTAAAGGAGAAGTAAGCCTTGAAAACAAAGAGATGGCCAGCAGTACTGAAGCTGGAGTCAAGGAGGAAAAGGACTTATTTCTGGTAACGAGCAAATCATTAATGATCTTCTCAAGGACAGTGAAGTAAACATTGAGTTGAGGTATGAATGCATTTTGAACAATTGGAGCCTCCTTTTTCATAAAAATTGTAATTTTATACTGAGGCACAGAGAATAATTTGCTCAAACTCACATGACTAGGTAGGGATGAGGCAAAAGTAGGATTTTAATCCCCTATTGGTGCTTACTATGCTGAGGCTTCACGATAAAGGGAAGAAGCTGATATAAAGGGGTGCAAGAGAGATGTTGTGAGTGAGGCTTGAGACCGTATCATAAATACTACAGTGGTAATTCAGTCTAGCTTCATTGACAATTGGGAGCTTTGGTGGTGCAAAGCTTAAAATGCTTGGCTGCTAACAGAAAGCTCAGCAGTTCGACTCCATGAGAGAAAGATGGGACTTCTGCTTCCATAAATATTTACAGCCTTGGACATCCTATAGGGAAGCTCTACTCTGTTCTACAGTGTTGCTACGAGTTGGAATCTATTCAACAGCAATGGGTTGGGTTTGGTTTTGGTCACTAACAAGCAGGGAAAATGTAGTGACAAATTTATTAACTGAAAGACTATAGTAATGTTTAACTAAGGCATGATTTAGATACTCCTAGCACATTTCCTAAGAAGCCCTGGTGAAAAATGGTTAAGTGCTTGGCTGCTAACCGAAGGTCTCCAATTTGAACCCACCACCCACTTCTTAAGATGTGGCAGTCTGTGCCAGTAAAGATTACAAACTAGGAAATGCTATTGGGCAAGTCTACTCTGTCCTATGGGGTCACTATGACTTGGAACTGACTTTATAGCACCCAACAACAGCAGCTCATTTCCCAGGTCCCTAAGGAGAACCAAAGGTTTATGCTTTATAACTAACCTAAATGTTGGTGGCTCAAACTTATCCAATGGAACCAGGAAGAAAGGCTTGGTGATCTGCTTTTGTAAAGATTACACACACACCCAAAAAAAAACCCATGGTGGAAATCAAGGTCAATTGATTACACCGTCCACAAAGACAATGTCCTACATCTGACTTGGACCTCCAGTGCTGCTTGCTATAACAGATATACCACAAGTGGATGGCTTTAAGAAACAGGGATTTATTCTCTTACAGTTTAGGAGGCTAGAGGTCCAAGTTCAAAGTGCTAGCTCTTAGGGCTGATGAAGGCCCCTAGACTTTGAGCTTCAGCTCTGTCTCCTGTTCCAGGACCACTAGGGCTGTAGGCTTTTTCTGACTTACGCAGATGCTGGCTGCTGAGGCTGATGAACTTAAGATGAACAAGTAAAATGGCACAATCCCAAGACAGGCAAGGAACACAGCAGACCACTGGTTCAAATACAGGAATGATCCCAAGATCAGCAGGCAACATGGCAGACCACAGAGATGAAGACTCGGCCAAATGCAGCATCCAAGAAGTGCCAAAAGCTAGTGACCTTTCTCAAAGCTTCTCCTTATACATTGGAAGCAAGTCACATGCCAAAGGCTAGCTGCTCACAGCAGATTCCACCATGGAGTTGATTATAATCTCATGGGAAATAACTACATCCAGCTGCCCAGCCACTCAAAACCACAGCCCAGCCAAGGTGACACACAACTTTAACTAACATGACATCCTACTTTGGTGAGCTGAGACTGGGGCCTTAAAAGCTTGTGACTGGTCATCTAAGGTGCAACTATCAGTCTCTCCCCAGCCAGAGCAAAGAAGAGTGAAGAAAATCAAAGACACGATGGAAAAAGCTGTCCAAAGGACTAAAGGACTACACAAACCCCAGCCTCCACGCCCCTGAGATTAGAACTAGATGGTGTCAGGGTACAACTGCTGACCACTCTGAAAGGGATCACAACAGGAGGTCCTGAAGAGCAGAAGAAAAATGTGAAACAAAACTCAACATCATGAATAAACATCAGACTTACTGGTCTGCCAGGGGCTGGTGAAACCTCCGAGACTATGGCCCTTAGACACCCTTCAAGCCTGGAATTTAACTTAACCCTGTGGCTCAACTTTCAGCCAAACAATAGGCCTACATCTTATGCTAGGTTTTCTAGAGAAGCAAGGCTGTTGACTTCAGTGAATGACAAATCCAAGATCTGCAGGCAAAATGGCTGATCATGGGCTCATAGAACAGCTGTAAAGACTGGCAAGTCCCAAGTTCATGGGCCAAGTGTCAAGCTGGAACCTTTTCCTAATTCATGCAACTGCAGGGACTGATGAACCTAAGATCAGCAGGCAGCACAACAGGATCCAGATCCACAAGAAAGTTCCCAAATTTTTCCCAGATGTCCATATATATATTGGAAGCAGGCCACACCCCTAAGGAAACTCCCTTTCAACTGATTGGCTGCTCAAAGCATATATATCAGATTTCATCAAGGGAAAGACCACACCACAACTGCTTAAAACACTTGGAATCATGGTTCAGCCAAGTTGACACACAACCTTAACTATAACAACCTGTAAAGTGAACATTAACAGCAGGGAGGCAAGCAATCTTTAGAACAATCAACCATAGGAGACCAGAAGGACAGCACATGCCCAGGGACAAATGTCAGAAGGCAGGAAGGAATAGGAAAGAAGGATGAACAGAAATGTTATACACAGGGAGGAAGTGGGAAGAGTGCTGTTATATTGTGAGGATTGCAATGAGTATCATAAAACAAAATGTGTATGAATTGTTTAATGGAAAACTAATTTGTTCTATAAACTTTCATGCAAATCACAATAAAAAGCTGAAAATAAAGAAAGAAAACCTCATGGAGCTGTAATGGAGCTGTTGGGGTCAACATGAATCAGAATTGACTTGACAGCAAAGGTGTTTTTTGTTTTGTTTTTTTTAATTAAAAAAAAAGCACATTTCCTACCACCCATTTTACATTTGGTAAAGACCTCTAAAATTAAGAGGCAAAACAAAATATAAACTAAAAATAAGTGAGAAACAAAAAAGTATTTGGACTCATGAAAGTTATGTGTTAATTTGAAGCATCTATAGTAAGAACAGTGGAAAATTTAACATACTTTCATCTTTGAGGATGGCTATAAACAATAGCTACATATAAAACTCACTGCCATCAAGTTGATTCCAATTCACAGTGACCCCCCCACTGGTTTTCCAAGGCAGTAAATCTTTACGGAAATAGATTGCCCCATCTTCACTCTGCGGAGCAGGTGGTGGGTTTGAACTGCCAACCTTCTAGTTAGTAGTCAAGTGCCTTAGGCATTGCACCACCAGAGTTCCATAAAACTTAAATTAAAATTTAGAAACAGAAAGTCTACCCAGTGACTGTTAAGGTAGTTAAATATAATACATACATACATATAATTGCCTCCATACATTGATCCATAAATATGATATAGTCTATAATCTTTCCTAAAAAACAGTAACTTTTAACTACCAAACTGCATCCACAATATGCTTGATTGTGTGAATATTTACACATAGTACTCACTAGACTGTAGAAGGCTGGCAGTTCACACCCATCAGCCACTCCTCGGAAGGAAGATGGGGCAATCTACTTCTGTAGTGATACTGCCTCAGAAACCCAAGGAGGGGTCGCTATGAGTCGGGTCCAACTCAAAGGCACATAACAACAACAACAACAACTCACTAGACTGTAGCTTGTTTAAACCATTATGTATAAATGAGAGAGGGAGGAGTGTCAAAAATCTTAGTCTTATGTCAGTAATAGAAATCTTTAAATATTTAATTCTCATTTATTTAGAATCAGCAAACCATACCTGAGGGTCACTCAGTCTCTGGGCTTTATGAGGTTGCTAAGTATGCAAACAGGCACTAAAGAGATACAACACAGACATGCCTTATGTATGCTACGTTAGCATGGGCATAAATAAATAATCACAAACCCATTTCCAATATTTTGTGCCAACTAACACATACACTTTCCTATTGTATTAAACATAATACACAAATGACAATGTAGTCTTAGTCTTGCTCGGTATCTTAACAGCCTACAAGATGTGTTTCAGTATCTGTAATTTACTTTCTGAGCAATTTCAGCATAAATAGCCTGTGGCACTAATTAGGTTATAGTTTATAACATTATAGTTTAGTCCGAAACTTGCTTTCATGTAACCTGGTAGTGAGGTTATGAGACAGCAAGAGACCCCCCTACCTGCTTTAAGCTTCTTTACTGAACACCACTATCTACCTACTCCTCTCCAAAAAGACATCCAGGAGTCAGGCATGGACAAATCATTTTTGATAGTTCCAATATTTAAGGCTTCTTTTCTGCTTTAGCATTCAGATAGGTGACTGTAGAAGAGTGGTCTGGAGAGCTGTTGTATTAGATGACGCACAATCTTTCTGTGACTTAACTTTGCATGGAAAATGCAAATGATAATGTTTAGCTTACTACTCTCATAGGTTTGCTAAGATAAATGATTTAAAAGATGTGAAAAATGATCTGAAAACTCTAAGCACCATAATGGTGTGCAATGTTATTATAACCTTTTTGCCTATACTGTAAAATACAAGAGGGCTGGTCTTGTTCGAAGGAGCTCTGGTGGTGTAGTGCACAAGGCACTGGACTGCTAACCAGAAGGTCAGTGGTTCAAACCCACCAGCCTCTCCATTGAAGGAAGATGGGGTGATCTACTTCCGTAAAGATTTACAGCTTCAGAAACCCAATGGGGGTCACTATGAGTTAGAATCGACTCAGTGGCAGTGAGTTTGGTTTAGTTTGGTTTTGGTTTTGGTCTTGTACATCTCTCCTGGATGTTAGTTTTATTTATGTGCCTCATTTTTAAGGCCTTTATTCTATTGCTTTTGAGCCCTTTCCTGATCACACACACACACACCCAAACCCCAAACCCTCTGCCATAGAGTCTATTCTGACTCATAGCAACCCTACAGGACAGAGTAGAACTGCCCCCACAGGGTTTCCAAGGCTGTAAATCTTTAGGAAGGCAGACTGCCACATCTTTGTCATGAGGAGTGGGTCGGTGAGTTTGAACCACCAACCTTTCAGTTCGCAGCTGAGTGCTCAACCACTGCACTACCAGGACTTCCAACAGACCTATACATACACCCCTGTCCAAAATCTATAACACTCTGGCCTAGAAACAAGATAAGCAATACTTATTAAC
>NW_006921841.1:1385247-1392170 GCF_000298275.1 Orycteropus afer afer | reverse complement strand
TTCAAACCCACCAGCCACTCCTCGGAAGGAAGATGGGGCAATCTACTTCCATAGTGATACTGCCTTGGAAACCCAAGAAGGGGTCACTATGAGTCAGGGCCGACTCGATGGCACATAACAACAACAACAATATTAAGTAAGAATCAATAAAGATTCATGGAGGTTTTGAGATCATCACTGCAGGTGCTTCTGTTAGACAGATCAAGTTGGCCAGCCTGATGCCTGGTACAAAAAAACCTCACTGCCGCAGAGTCATATCTGACTCGCAGTGACCCCTCCTTGGGTTTCAAAGTGGTATCATTATGGAAGTAGACTGCTCAGTTTTGGCCAGCCTGATGCCTGGTTTGGAGACGTGTTACATACAGGTCCAGTCCTAGGCATTTAGGAGCTAAAAAATAACTTGATTTGATTTTAAGATTGAACAGTGTTTCAGATAAGCTTTACAATACAACAAAAGCCACCACATATTCAACTAGAGTCTATTGCCTGTTGTTAATAATACACTAGAAGAATTCCATCTTTGTTTCCATGACAGGTCTGAAACTTACTGTCATTAATATTAATTTATTGTCATTAATATAACACCATCAAATTGTATTTGTTCAGCACTGATAAGCAAGTCCATCTATTTTCTGTTCTGTGCCTCTGTTATCAGATGGAGGGATGTATTACTTTTTAATATCTCACACAGGCTCTCAGAGACAGTTGGGCCAGGTGAAGGAGTTTAGTCTGATCCTATCAACAACAGGGAACCACTGAGGATTTTGAGTAATGAGTGTCACAAGTTCTAGTTCTCCATTTTGCCATCAACTATTTCATCTTTCACTTCTATTCTTCACCAATTGTCTTTTAAAAGAGAATTTGGTGCAACAATCTCCCAAGTCTCTCCCAGTGTCAACACCACTACCTCTGGTAGCACAGTGCCTAAGGCACTTGACTGCTAACCAGAAGGCTGGCAGTTCAAACCCACCAGCCACTCCTTGGAAGGAAGGTTGGGCAATCTACTTCCGTAGTGATACCGCCTCGAAAACCCAAGGAGGGGTCACTATGAGTCGGGGCCGACTTGCTGGCACGTAACAACAACACAGTGCTTGATGTCAAACCAAAAAACCCAGACCTGTTGTCATGGAAGTGACTCTGACTCACAGCAACCCTACAGGACAAGCTAGAACTGCCTGATAGGATTTCCAAGGCTGTAATCTTCATGGAAGCATACTGCCACATCTTCCTCCCATGGAGCAGCCCAGTGGGTTTGAACTGCCAACCTTTCAGTTACCAGATGAGTCCTTGAACCATTGCACCACCAGTATTCGTCCTTATTTTATATCACTGGTCCTTATTAAAAAGTAATATATTTGCTCTTACTATATAGATGCCTCAAAATTTAGGTGCTCTCGATCATGATTTTTAAAAGGGTGACGTCAAACTTTTGGCACAAGGAATCTATTTGTAGCACATCATTTTCAACTTTGTCTGTCTTACAAATATTTTAAGTTGTGTATGTAAGTTGGCAAGTCATAGCGCCTATAAATGATTCACTAAATTAGTCCACACTATGTTTGCTTGGTGATAGATGGAAAGCAATTTTCTTCTAAATATATGAGGTCTGGAAGAAAAATTCCAACGCCTGGGGTAGAATATTTTCAGAAGAGAAATTAAAATGATCAGTTAAATGAGTCTTACTAAGAAGATAGGCTCCTCTTCAAACAGATAGAAAATAAATAACAAGGTCCCATAAAGCTGGTTAGTTTCTTGTCGTGTAATGGTCACAGATATAACCCTGTAATCATAGCCATTTCAAAACACTAAAGTCACTACCTGTTCTGGTTACCTAGTGCCACTTTGACAAGAATATACCACAAATAGGATGGCCTTAACAAACAGGACTTTATTCTCTTACAATTTGGAGGCATTAAGTCCGAGTTCCAAGTGCCAGGCTATAGGGGCTGGGTGAAAGCTCCACAGCCTTGGGCTTCAGCTCTGCCTCCAGCTCCCAGCCCACTGAAGCTAGAAGGGTTTCTTCACTCAGACAGCTGCTGGCTGTGGAGGCTGCCAGGCCCGAGGTTGACAAGTAAAAAGGCACAGTCCTGATGTTACCAAACCACATGGCAGGCCATTAATTTAAGTCCACTGTAAGTCCCAAGGTCAGCAGAGCATGGCAGGCTGCTGAACAATGACACGGCTACATGCAGGGTCCAAGCATGCCATAGGCTAGAGACTATCCCCAAGTCTTCTCCTTATATACAGGAAGCAGACCATATCACAAAGGCAGCTACTCAGCTGCTTGTGGTAGGTCCCACCATGGAGTTGACCAACAGTCCCATCATGGGGAATAACTACCACCAGCTGACCAGCCACTCAACCAGGCCCAGCCAAGTTGACACACAAATTTAACTACCACACTACCAAACAGGGATTAATCTGTGAAGACATTTTGCTGATGCCTAACAGCACAGCTGGCATGCCTTCACTGGTAGTTAAGTCAGAGTCACTCAAGTGGGAGGCCATGGCATAATGCCTTGAACCAAGCAGGGTCATCATGATCATGCTTCTACATATCATCTTAACACTCACTGCTGAATGATCCTGGGCAATTCACTTTGGCTTTCTGAGCTGGTTTCCCTAACTATAAATTGTCTGACTTTATTATTTCCAGTGAATGTTGAGAATTAAATTAGATAATAATCACAAAAGGGGTTGAAAAATTAGATAGTCCTTTGCAAAAAATAAAATGTGAAGAAAACCTTCTTGCTAAACTGTGCAAAACTGGGAGAACCCAGTCATGTGATATCAGGACTGGGTGTGTTATTCTGGCCTTGTTCTGAAGTATACTTCACATTAAGTGATTCCAGACACTGTGTTACCTCCCCTAAAGGAGCCCTGTAGGGTCCTGCTCCTGGGCCAGCCTCCACCTGGTCCTCTAGCTATGGTGGGCCCTTCTGAGCTCCTTCTTCACCTCTCCTCCAAATGTAGTGTCTTTATAAAGCTTTCCCTGCTTCCTACAGTTATAAATCCTAGTCCTTTTCTACTGCACTTATCTTTTACTTCCATAATAGGGCTTTTTAAAATTCAGTTTAACAAAAATTCAGTTTATGCTTTGCTAAATAGATTATAAGCTTCTTCATTGGTTAGGGCCATTTCTTATCTTTTGTTAACCCCAACTAAACAAGCACAGTTCCTCTGACATAGCATATGTATCATAAATGTTTATGGAGTGAACGTAAACAAGGTGTCTTCATACACTGCACTGAAGAAACTGAGTGGTATTCTAAGCCCAAGTTAATTGTAAAGCAAACCTACTATTTCCTAATGTAAAATTTGAATAGGTAGAAATTTTAATTCAATGCAAAGACAGAAAAAATTGCTTCTCATTGGGGGCAGTGGTAGTTGAGTGGTAAATTCTCTGCTTCCATGCAAGAGATTTCAGGTTCAATTCCCACCAATACACGTCATGTGCAGCCACCAACTGTCTTGTCTATCAGTGAAGGCTTGAATGCATGCTACTATAAGCCTTAGCTTCCAGACTAAGAGATAGACTACGAAGAAAGGCCTGGAAATCTAGTTTCAAAAAAATCAGCTAATGAAAACCTATGGAACACAATGATCTTATGCCATGGTGCGTAGGGGCACCAAGAGGCAGGGGAGACTCAACAGCAGCTAACAATATAAGCAAACTTGCTATCACCAAAAAGCTAAACAAACTTTAGGACAATATGATATCTTTTCCCCTACAGAAGAAAAGAAAAATTATTCCTGACCTTAGTTCCTGACACTCCCTCATCCCACCATGCAGTTAACTTTAGCAATATCAAGGTTTTTCATAGTTTTCCAATAGACATGTTCTTGCTTATACTGTGTCTTTGTAGCTCATGTTCTATCTCTATGGAATGTCCTCCCTGAAAATTTCTATACATCTTTAAGCCTTAGCTAAAGTGTGAATTTTCTTCTGAAACTTTCCCTGATTTCCTTATGCAGAGTTAGAACATATTCCAAGAAACATATACTTCCAACCCCACCCATTTAGAAACCCACAACTCCACTTTATCCATTATCACACTCTTAAAAGTATTTGTTTGAATATCTGGCCTCTCATTCTACAAAGTGTCTCAAAGATAAGATTGGTTCTTCTTCTTCTTTTTTTTAATCTTAGCATTGTTGTTGTTGTGCTGTGCCCTGGAGTTGGACACGACTCGACTCCTCCTTGGGCTTCCGAGGCGTTATCACTAGGGAAGTAGATTGCCCCATTTTCCCTCCGAATCTTAGCATACACAGATCAAAGGTACTCAATAGATACTGTTGAATGAATGATGACTAAAGGCACTGCCCAATATACCAACATCATTTATCCACAAATAGCTAACCTGCCCAAACTGGGCTGAGGGTGAGTGTTCACCCATCACTTATTTGAAAGAGGCAGACAAGCTTTGAGTGCATCCTCAGTAGTTTTTAAAGCACTAAGTATTATTTCCATAGAAACAGGACTACCATCCATGAACAGGATTCCATGCTGGCCCAGCATACCTTATTCTAGTTGAAGAATTTAAATAATTAAAACTGTTAGTGCTTGTAGAAGTATCAGAGCCAGAAAAAACATTAGCAAAAATTCCCTTTTTTGGTAGACTTTTGTGGGATAGGCTAAAATCTCAGCTCTGCCTTTTAGTGAAAATACCTTTGGAAAGGAATATTGAGCTTGGAATTGCTGCACTGTAAATCAGAGGCTTCCTTTAACACTCTGTTCTCTTTGTAGATTAGAGGTGGCATTTCCCTTCTGTCAGATGGGCTTTTGTCCTTCCCCAACCTCCTTTATTATTTTTGTTTCTACCTCCTCCACTTGTACAATGAGGAAAAATCAGTTTAATATTAACCCAAATAAAACATAATGAACAACTCCTCTGGGGGGAAAATCACATGCTACATTCATCTCTATGCTCCAACCTCAGCTGGGTCAACACTGCTGTGCCCTCCCTTCGCTCTCCCTGAACTCCCAAGCTCACTCAGCACTTCAAGAGGCTACCTGACCCAAAGCTTCCCCTCCTCGTTCAAACCCCAACCTCAAGGCCATCTGCCCTCAGTTCCAAAATGATAACCTTCATCCCTCACTTCACAAAGAAAATTATGGCCACTGGAGATAAGTTCTTCCCCTCAATATCTATCCTTCCTAACTCTAATTTTTAAGTAAAGCACCTCCCAATCTGGCAGATTGTCTCACACATTCATTATCACAAGCTAATCCCCATGACCAATTTATAAGAAGGATACCATCACACCCAGTTGACCAATAGATGAGCAAACTAAATATCAAAGGGATTAAAGTATGTGTTCACAGTCCCATGGTTACTAAATCTGGTTCTCTTGATGCTGAGTTCACATGTCATTGCACCACATCTGTTTCAATATAGCCAATTTATTTTCTCAATTCTCCTTGACGTGCCCCGTGGTCTAGCCAAATTGGCCAACTGCACCTACACAAAGCATTTTAAAAACTTGCCTTTGCCTCTTTAAAAAACAAATGCTATCTTTTTCTGACTACAAACTATATCATCATAGATGATTTTGGAAAACATAAAAAGATGAAAAAAGATTAAAAGTCATCCATAAAAAATAAGAATGAACAATTTACAACAAAACATAGTATGACGACTCACACAAACCACACTGAGTGTGAGAAACCAGACAAGAAAGAGTACTTGTGGTATGAGTCTATCTATATAACGAACAAATCAGTCAAAACTATGGAACGCTATTGGAAGTCAGGAGTCTGAGGGAACCTATGGATACATGCAGTGTATGAAAATTCAATGAAATGTTTACTCGTGTATGTGTGTGTATATGTACGCACAAGTCAAAAGCAGCATTAATATTTTTGTATTTTTCTTCCTGGTGCTTTATTTTTTCCCTTTTGGCATGCTTGTTTTACAAAAATAAAAATATTATGATCACACTGAATATGAAATTTTATATTCTGATGTTTTAGCTAACAAAAAAAAATTAGCACTTACTCAAAATATTGTAACTTCTTCATAAATACTTTTAATGGCTATGTAACAGTTATTCTGGTGGCTGTAATTTACTCAACCAGGGCCTTACTGTCCACCATTTGTCACAATTTGTTGCTACTGAGTGGATTCTAACTCAAGGCGACCCCCCGTGTGCAGAGCAGAACTGCTGGACAGGGTGTTCAAGGCTGTGACCTTTAGCAAGTAGACTGCCAAGCCTGTCATTCGAGGCATCTCAGGATGAGTTTGAACCACCAATTTTTTGGGCAGTAGTTAAGTGGTTAGACGTTTGCTTTACCAAGTGACTCTTGTCAACCATTTGGTGTTTCCCTTTTTTCTTTTTTTTTAATTTTTATTGTGGTGAAAAATATGGATCAAAACATTTCAACTAAACATAATATATTTATCACACAAACAATGCTGAATATGAGAAACCAGACAAGAAAGAGCATGATTCAGTGACATTAACTACACTCACTACATAGTGCAACAATCACCTATGTTTAACATTATAAACACTGCTGTAATGATTATCTCCACCCTTTAAGTCTTTTAACAACTCCCCCTTCATACTTCGGTGGCACTTAGCATATGCTGCTTTATACAATTACATTATTCTAAATTATAGTATATACTGTCATATAGTTATTTGTATACTTATCCAATCCTCATTCCTTGATAATAAGATTCCAAAAAACCACAGACCATGTCACTCCATATATCCTCTATATAACCTTACCTTGTTGTTGTTGTTATTTGCCATCTAGTTGGCCCCGACTCCTAGTGACCCCTCCTTGGGTTTCCGAGGCAATTATCACTATGGAAATAGGATTGCCCAACCTTCCTTCCGAGGAGTGGCTGGTGGGTTTGAACCGCCAGCCTCCTGGTTAGCAGTCAAGTGCCTTGGCACTATGCTACCAGAGCTCC